>NW_014578557.1:26538-42132 GCF_000485595.1 Priapulus caudatus
ATACTAGCGCTGATAAAAGGGTAAATAAACACTGAATGCCATCGTAATAAGCATACACACAGGGGATATACACACAAGAGTTATAAACATACTCAGGAGTTATAAACAACATTCACACGCGGATACACATGTGCTCTCTTTCACAGTGACACTTACACAGTCGCCGGGACTTTTGTCGTTTGTCGTTACGGTCAGTCGCTGTCGCTGCAGTGTGTCTTGACACGTGACCTTAACACGGCGACAGGTTTTAAATCAGCATTATCTCTGTGGTAGCGTGCCATTGGATGAGGTCAACCAATCACGCCTCGGCGTGTGTAACCGTGGCTATTGTGTATAGGGGGAAGCACTAGCTCTCCCGTGTTGACGTGGCGTTCCCTGCTGTCGGGTCTGGTTGACATTAAAAGCTATTACCGTTTATCACCAGTCGTTACGACTTATTACGAGTGATTACGAGTTATTACATTGGCGACGAGGATTAAACTAGCTATGGCCACTATAGGACTGATGGAGGCATTTAACATGGCGAATGGTGAGGATTGGAATAGCTTTTAATGTCAACAAGACCCGACAGCCGGGAACGCCACGTCAACACAGGAGAGCTAGTGCTTCCCCCTATACACAATAGCCACGGTTATACACGCCGAGGCGTGATTGGTTGACCTCATCCAATGGCACGCTACCACAGCTACCTTTTGCATTTGCATTAATGGAAGGGCGAACTGTTGGTGATTACCGCCAGATATTACAGCATTTGAAGGAGGAAGTCCGTCAGTTGACTGGCCATTGCTTTAGGCCAAGGAAGGTCATCACTGACTTTGAAGTGGCCCTCATCACCGCAGTGAAAAGCCATGTGGCTGTTATTTCCACTTCTGTCAAAGTTCATGGCAGATGATTCAGCAGCTTGGGCTGGTTGGACCCTACAGACGACAATACCGCATGCGAAGTTGCGTTCGCGGCAAATTTATGTGGGCAATTTGGGTATTTGCCACTGGCCCTTGTTGGCAAAAAATTCCGTTTACTGGGTACGATCGAAATTTTCTATCCCAGGCGCATCATTAGACCGCTATCCGCTTGTTTCAGCGATTTTATTCAGTAATCTCCAGAGGAACTGATCTTGGACTGAACAGTTTCCGGCTCAGTGTGGAATGTTTGTCGAAAGCAGGGATATGTGACACGGTCGCATCAAATAATCACTGTCAAATGTGATGATAATTAAATTCTGCAATAAAGGATAAGGCCATCGCAAATAAATATAATTTATCAGTATTTAAAATATATATGTAAATGAAATGATTAGATTTTACTTTTGTATTAACTGGCATTTCATTTGTGTCTTAATTTCTTGTTAGCCTCCCTCAATGATTTGTGATGAATAAACCTCCCTCCCTTATTAATTCTTAGAAGTTACCAGCTAAACAGCTGCACATTAACAGTCTGAGTCAGAAATTCAAGAATCATGCTTATAATTACCCAAGTATGTTTTCATAAATAATTGAACTTTCGATATAATATGAGAAATTTCCTTTTAGGTTTCCACCACAGATGGAACAATAGTTTGGGCCGACACCACCCTTCCATGTGGTTTTTCTTGAGAAAACTCAAGGATAAACAGAGGCTTGTCGTGGTCTCAGCTGCAGCCGCCAGGAGAGGGGAAGCTCCTCCACGCAGGCGAAAAAATGGCGTGATCTCGAACACCGCATCCGGAGGCTGAAGCATGAGTACAACACTGGAGCCATGACATTGAGCAGATATTGGAACGCCATTGTTTATGTCATAGAAACATACATGTGTAGGATAGCGCATGCTCCCGCAGAGAGTAAATATATCGCCGCACACTATTCCCCAAATGCAATCACTAGAAACAACACACCTCTTCGCTCCAAGTGATAAATAATAATAGAACGCCGCAGGTAATCACTATACACGACGCCCGTAGCATCCGAGTAAAAGGACTTGTATGACCCTTTCATGACCATGAATATTGCATTGTGTATTCTCATCTCACCTAAAACTGCTTCAAATCCTACTCAGACAATATGCTCAAGAACTGCTGCAGTACTTTGTACAACAAAGCCGTGTTTTATATGGCAGAGAACTTCTGGTTTACAATGTTCACTCATTGGTTCACCTGGCGGATGATGCTGAGAGGTATGGGGCATTGGGCGAATGCTCAGCTTTTACTTTTGAGAACTATTTACAGCACATGAAGCGGCTGGTAAGGTCTGGTAGAAAGAATACGACAAGTACCAACGGCGGCGAGCCCTCCAGTGAGGAAGGTAGGAAGAGTCAGGAAGCCGCCTCAACGGCTAGACTTATAAGGAGAGGGCCCCAGTAAGGAAAGTATGGTCCAAACAGAACACAGGCAAGAACGTTTTCTCTTTTCAGATGGACATACTGGAGATCCAGGTGGATCCCAGGGAAACGATCTCTAGAGACGAAGGTAGAGCCACACCCAGGCCGGGCCGATCGTCACGAGCACGCTACCGCACACCCCAGTGCCCCCAATGCCGGTACCAAACCGACGATCCCCGTCGGATGCGCCGTCATCAACAGGAGAGGCATGGCGAGACCTACTCCTCCCGGGTGGACGACATACCACGACGCCCAGGATCTAACCGCGACTGGGAGAGGAAGCAGGCGCAGGAGCAACAACACCGGCAGGCCTGGTCGCAACAGATGTGGCTCCAGCTATGCATGGGAGGGGCAGCCAATAGTCAGCCCTGGGTGCATGCTGGGTGTTGTAACACCCATACAACAGACCCCACGGCAGCAAGGACACGAGCCGCTGCAAGAAAGGTGGACAAGGAGCGACCAACGGCTAGCGGAGAGAAGGGGGAAGCTAAAGACAGATATGCGAGCAATTGAGGAGGAGGAGAACTACCAGCGGCAACTGGACCAGGAGGAACGATGCGAGAGGGGGAGAGTGAGAGGAGAGGCTGAGGGAGAGAGGGAAATGATAAAACAGTTAAGCCGAATCTTGGAGGAGGCAAATGAGGAGATAGGGCGACTAAGCCGGAGGGTGGAGGAGCTAGAGGAAGGGGAAAAGATAAAACAGTTACGCCAAAATTTGACCCTCAGCCGAGCGAATAGTGACAGCGAATGGGAAGCAGAATAGCTGGCCGGGAGGAGTAGAAATAGATAGGCCTAGGTGCATAGATATATAGCAAGGGAGAGAAGTCCCATATATATATAGTACCGATATCCAGTATCTATATAGTAGTCAGGGAACTGTTTATAACCAAGGCGATATATATATATATAATTATTTTTTGTATATACATATTTTGGACATTAGATTGTTAAAATAGAAACGAGTCAATTATTAGGCAAGATATATGTAGTTTCATGAATATTGCGAAAGACGATTGTACGGGCGATAACGATGATATAATAGATGGTTATTAAAACTTTTAAGTGCTAAAAACATTTCTATGTACAGTGTCTACGTGCGTCCACTTACCAAGCCCTAGCTTCAACTCGTAACAATGATGAGATGAAGACCATAGAATATGACATATGATATGAAGGGAAGGTAAATCGTATCCGAGGGCGGATACTAAGAGAAGTTGGGAGGAGTTGTGGAGATTTCAGGGGGGTAAAGAGTTGTGGAGATTTCAGGGGGATGACGTCATACTACTAGAGACCGGCCACCGCAACAGAGGTAGAAAGTTTTCCCCAGCGACACAAACAAGCGAGGGGGAAAGGGGTCCCATGGCTACCAGATGTGGGAGATCAGGGAGTTGCACCCTCACGTACACGCGCAGAGAGAGCGGCGCCGGCAGAGCACGTGGCAGACAAGGGGGTGTGGCGCTCGGACATACACTGGACCAAGGGGGGTTGCATCTCCTGTACACGTGTTAAGCGAGGGGGGGACAACGGCGAGGCACCCGAGGCACGGGACAAGGAGGTACTGCCAGGTTCCTACGTCATCGCAGGCCCCTATATAAGCAGCCAAGTTCCAATGGTAAAATCAGTCAGTCTTTGGACAGACACGAACAAACGAACGAACACGAACAAGCAAACGAACGAACAAATGAACACGAACGGACACGAACGAACGAACGAACGAACGAACGAACGAACGGACAGGCGGACGAACGAACAAACGAGCGAGTGAGAGCACACACACACACCGTCGGAGGGAGAGCCCCTGCGAGCCGGACAACGCCCGAGAAGATATACCTTACACTAAGGAAGCTATAGCCTACACACGACAGAGAGACACACTGCCGACCCACGAACTCGCGCCGAGCCGCGAAGCGCACGACTGGGAGAGACAGAGACGGCTACAATATTAACCTGTAGAATAGCTAAGAGAAGTAAACGTGGAATCGCCTAACGAGATAACGTAAACGTGGCACGAGCAATATATATTATACATATATCTATACGCTATATTCGAGATACGTGCAGTGAGCGTTATTGATGTTATTTGTATATGATGAATAAAACCTCAGTTGTATAAAGACTATCTAGAGACTTGCGTTCATTTCACTCTGGGTTTTCCTGCTACTGCATCACCGTCCTACCTTCGCGGTAGGGGCGAAAAATGATCCCGACACAAATAAATTCCACGTGCTAACCACAGCACGTGGGAAAATCCAGTGTGGCCACCCCTAGGGCCACTACAGGATTTTTGGATTAATAATTCCCAAATCATTAAGCGCTTGGTGGAGATTGACAGTGCGACAGATTCTGAAGAGTTGGAAGAGAAGCCAGTAAAAATAACAACTAAAAGGCCGAACAATACTTATATATTGGAAAATCACTCATGCGTTGAAAGTGTGAGTCTAGGAGCAGACAATAAGTTTCTGTGTAGAGTCCACAAGCATGCATTTCCCATATTCGACACCCCATGTGACTCGAGCTTAATAGGTGCATACCAAGTCATGCGACGAGATTGGCATATATGGAGTTCATTCCAGCAAAGCAAATTCTACGTGGAACAAAAGCAATCAGGGTTGACCGAGATAACAATAGAACATTCTTCATGGCCATATTGCATCAGTTGTTGTGAGGTGTGAAATAGCAATTATTACAGTGTTTATCATGTGCGAATCCATCTGATGTCATATATGCAAATTAAGTAAGAAAATTTACTCTCATAAACTTTGGGTCACTGAATATTTAATTAATTTACAGTAACAGTACTGAACAGTTTTGAAACTACAACCGTTTGAAATCTGTCAGAATCTGGAAAATTATGGGGAAAAAATTGCCGTTTAAAAGGTTCTCTGTGATTATACGCTGTGCATTTTTTATGTGCTTTGTTGATAATTTGTAAATGTCTGCCAAATTATTTAATATGTATTACAGTAAACCTCTCATAAGTCGACACCGTCTGAGTCGTCAATTCGCGCAAGTAGACATAGAAGTCAAAGTCCCGATTCGCTCTCATAGTAAATCCATTGGAATAGCCCCGCCTAAGTCGACATTATGTACAAGTCGACGCCCTCAGACAAGTCCCATGTAATACAAACAACAGTAATTTCCCATCTGTAAGTCGGCATCAGAAAGGCCGATCACAGTGTATGGGCTAGAGCAGGCCAGGGGTGCCCAAACTACGGCCCGCGGGCCAACTGCGGTCCGTGAAAACATTTTGTTGTGGTTCGCGGCACATTATAGAAATGAAATAGAATGCGGCCCGCATACGTGCACTTGACTGTATTGTACTTCTTAGTTTTAACACTAGGTGGGGCTACCGTATTTACTGGACTCTTCAACAATGCAATGCAGCTTGTCCACCAGACAAAATCAATCAAAGAAAATTTACCACGACCAAAATGACAGAACCCAAGAAACGCAAGGTAGCTAGAGAGTGCAGAAAATTTCAGACTCGGTGGTAAAATGAATATTTCTTCGCACAAGTCAAGGGAAAGTGTGTCTGTTTGATATGCAATCAAACAGTTGCAGTGATGAAAAAATAACGTACGACGACACTATGAAACTAAACATGCAGAAACCTTCATGTCCTACACTGGTGCTGAGAGAGAGAAAGTTAAGCAAATGGCAGCTAGCCTGCGAGCTCAACAGGTTTTTTTCCGAGGAAACAAAACACAAGAAAATGCTACAATCACTGGCTATGAGGTAGTTCAGCTCATAGCGCAACACGGGAAACCCTTCTCGGATGGTGACTTCATAAAACAGTGCCTCACTAAAGTCGCAGGAATAATGTGCCCGGAAAAGATGCAATAATTCAACAACGTATGTCGAGAAACACAGTGGTGCGCCGCATCAAAGCCTTGTCAGCTAACTTAAAACAGCAGGTATCACAGAAAGCATGTGATTTTGATTTTCACTCGATTGCATGTGATGAGAGCACAGACGCTACGTACACCGAACAGCTGTTAATTTTTTTGGCCGGGAACGGATGACAACTTTTGCATTACGAAGGATCTGATTGATCTCAAGAACCTGAAGGGCATAACAACGAGTAAGGACATTTTTGAAGCTGTTTCAGATGCAGTTGACAAGATGAAACTTAAATGAGACAAGCTGTGTGGCGTTACAACAGATGTGGCTCCAGCTATGACAGGCGAGCGCAAAGGAATGGCCTCCATGGTGTGCGCAAAGATGCGAGAGTGGAGGTGAGGTTGTTAAAATGCACTGTATCATCCACCAAGAAGCCCTCTGTGCCAAGGCAGTCCAGCTTGAAGATGTGATGAACACAGTTGTGAAAACTGTCAACATAATCCGAGCACGAGGGATATACCACAGAGAATTTCAAGCTTTCCTATCCGACGTAGATGATGAATACGGAGACGTACTCTACCATTCAGAAGTGCGCTGGCATAACTAACTTAATTAAAAACTTGCAAAACCTGTTAATGGAAAGCTATGGTGTAGGCGTTTTTCTTCCTCTTTTGAGCATATTCAGTTATCAAGCACAGTTTACATAGATTTGATTGATTTTGTTAATAGTGGCCCCGCCTTGCGTATATTTTTCTGTATTTGGCCCTCAGTGAAAAAAGCTGTTGAAATCTAACGCTGTTGACCTTGACAAACGTCGATGAGTCGAAGGAATTCACATTTTACATACTCGCTTCGATGAAGGAACTTGCAGTTAAAGGTGCCTATATTAAATTATGACCTATACATGGCAATATTACGTAAGAGTATGAGTCTTTGGTGATCGCGGACACGCAGCCGTGCAGTCTGCACTGCAGATCCTATATGATAACATGAATATACACTGTAACGTTGGATCCGTTTGTAGATACATGTACGCAGGGTTCGACACTAACGCTAGTCCGTGAGTCCGAGACTAGTAAAAATTTCCATGCTCACTAGTCCGGCGGACTATATTATATATAGTCTAGACTATATATAGTAGTTTTTCCCCCTAGTGTAACGTTGAAATGAAGTTCGTATATATATAGAAATGATATATAATTTCCTCCTCACCCCGCTCATCCTCTATCACCTCCACTCTTCTCCCTCTCCTAGAGTCCCTCCTCTACCTCCACCCCCTCTCCTTCTCTATCACCCCCCCCACTCTTCTCCTCCACATTCTCACCCTCCTCCTCCCATCCTTCATCTACTACCTCCTTTCTCTTCCTCTACCTTCTCCCTCATCACACTTAATATTGGCAGTCCTTGACTTCGTAATCGTAACAATGTTTAGATGGCCCAAAATATATGTGGCAAAAACAGCATTCAATATCCTAACTTGTTGCAGATTTTGTGTTCCACGAACGTATGTTCGTTTATTTGGAGACAAACTTTACTGTTAATCCCCAGATGCACAAGCGATTTCTGAGTAAGTTTTCCGGATAGTATGTTGCAATAAAGAATTTTGTAATTAGTCAGATATATGTAATAGAAATGCAGAACATGAAGTTTAGCTTATTTGTATATTTATATTTTTTGTCTTTGATTTGAAAAGTTGATGATGCTGTTGGTGATTAGTCTTATATAAGAGTGGGAAATCTGATTTAATCTTATTTATTAATTAAGATACAAAATTACTTGAACTCGGTTACTTTCAAAGGTGTGTAGCTAGCAACTAGTTCATTGTTGAATACATTTTTGCAGCTAAAGCAGAGTCATTGAGGGCACTGCATGAGTTGGGGTTTATTCCTGAGCAGGATCCCATGTCAGCAGCCAGTTCAGTGGCAAGTGCACGTAAGTAAACTGTCTTCTGCTAAGCTTATATTAAGCAACGAACGTGGGTGAGCGATATATTACTCGACTGGCTAAATTGTATTAGTTGTGATACAAGGTGGCATATATATATATAGTATTGTTCAACACTGTAGCTGAGCCTGCTACCTGCAAAAATAGTCGTGTCTTTGCATCTTACTATCAATACCGATTCCACCCAAGACCTAGAAAGACTAACGAAATATTAGTGTTCAGTTAACAAATATTTTTATGCAGAATTACTATCTTTGTGTGAATAGATGATGAGACTCCAAGCCAGGATGATCCTCACCCCAGTGACACGATGGAAACTGAGAGTGTGGTGTTAAATCTGTCAGGTCAGTACACACACGCTCACATACATGTACACACTCACACACATACACACACACACTCACTCACTCACTCACATGCACACAGTCCCTCTACTTTTCAGGTCTGACATCTGGTAACGTGTGGTATGTTTTAGTTGCTGAAGAATTGCAGGATTTTTTTAAACAGAACATTTAATCTGGTAATCTGGAAGTGTCCAACACACTATATGAAGATAAATTTTGCAGCATACATTCTCACAAAATTTCAGTATTCTTGAAGCATAATGGGAATTCCTGGGATGGTGTTCAGCCATCCACACTGGCCATGGGACATCCTGAGTTACTGATGTTTAAAAAATGTTCAGTTATTATAGATTTAAATACTATTTTGTTTTTGTTTTTTAGGTAAAGTCCATTGGACATATGAGGCGACGATGCTGCTCATGGACATGAGAAAGGAGATAGACCACCTTTTTACGTCTAACACCAGAACGAACAAGCAAAACTGAGGGAAGGTGGCAGAGGAACTCGGGAAGCAGGGCCACATATACACCAGGGACGACTGCTACAACAAGTTCCGAGCAATGAAGTCAAAGTGAGTAAAATTTACAAATTAATGGCGGTATATCAAAAACAAGATTTTAATAAGTTTTGGGTCATTCCGTGTCAAATCACCCAAAAAAAAATTGAAATTAACACCTTACCCTCTTGAAATTGGCTGAAATTTGGTGTACAGGGTAATTTGGGCTGAAAAAGCTGAAATTTCAAATTTTAGCTCTATTGGACAAACGGTTTTCGCGCTACGCCACGCCCTTTTTTGGCGATTTTGGCCAAAATGGACGCACCCGTCAATTTTCAAATGGTCGTATCTCTGTAACTACTAGGCCAAATTGGTTGATATTGGTGTCTTTGGAAAGCTAATTGCATAGGCAATCCAAATCTGTTATTATTTGTTATATAGGAGCAGTATAAAGTTTGATGACCTTTTGACCTTTACTTTGACCTTGAATTTGACCCTGTGGATCACGTAACCTTGAGATGAACTTCATTGAAAATTATACCTCAACATGTTTTCTACATAATATAAAAAAATTAGAGGTATAATATTTTTTGTTTGCTTTCCAGCTCTTCTCAAAGTTGGCATACTTGATGCAAATGTAACCATGTATGTACTATTGTATATAGGTCTGCATGTATAATTTGAACTATGGCATGTCAGTTTTCCCATCCGAGTTGCCATGTTCTGAATTTGATGAAATCTTCCTTTGATACAGCAATGGTGATCAATTTTGTTTGATCTAGATGATGACATACTGCTTACATAAAGTGATCTCATGGTTTCTACAAAACATTAAAACAAAAAGGCATATGATAATATATATATTTGTTTGCGTTCCAGCTCAATATATAAATCAATAAAAACCAATCATAAAAATTGTCTAAATTTGTGTTTCTTCCATGCGTGTTTTGGGTGTCCTCATGATTGACTAGAGCTGAGACAACAATAGACATAGAACAATGCAGAACAATGTAAAATTATGCATTATGACCTTGTCAGATTCCTGACATACCTGACATACCATGCATCATTCTAGCACTGATCACCATACTGTTAGCACCAGTTCTACATAGTAGGTTCAGCTTTAGTCCATTTGTATCATCATCAAGGAATTTAAAATGTAAGTACAATACCAAAGCTATTTTAAAAATGATTGATATAAGGTGATTTAGTATGCACCAGGTTTTTATCTTGATTTTTTGGCGAGATGAGGGTAGCATGTTGTGAATGGTTTGCTGTTAAGGCAGACAGGGCACGGGCACGAGTAAAACATATTCCAGGCCAAAACTGCCTATAGTATGGCATAACTAGTTAAGGGTTTTTAAGTGTGAAATTAGGTTTTCTATCTAGTAGTTTTATGCTTTAATTTTACTTTAAAATTGTACTAAAATGTATTTTACATCATGGAGACAGATGGCGTGGGGAGGGTATTAATTGGTAACAAACATCTCCCGTATATTAGTCGAGTGCTTTTTTATATCAGCCAAATCAAACAATTAGGTAAGATCTTAATGTCACACATTTCTTAATATACAGGGAGAACTGTAGCTTTCATTCCGACAGTAACGTCTGTCATCAGTTACATCACACGAGGAAACCGGCAATACGCAAAGTTAAGAAGCAGGATGATTTTAAGTTGTTGATGTTGCGTACCAGGCTTAAAAGATCAATGATCAAGACCATTTGCGCACATCACGAACAAGAGCTGCTGATAAAGTTCTCAGCCATGAAGAAAAAATGCTGCGATCCATTCAAGTCTCATCCAAAACCACGCACTAAATCGCTTTCTACTATGAGCTTGGATACTTTTGAAACACTGGTCAATCCTCCCGAGCCTGTTGTACCTGGTGTTAAGTTATGTTGTGCCTGTCTCATAAAACTTAGAAAATGTGACTGTCCCCCTGAAACTGTCACATGTACTGACATGAGTGACATGGAAGTAGGCGAAATGGATGATGGTGATACAGAGTGCATAAGCTCTCCTGAAAAGGAAACTTCTTTCGTGGATGTTAATAATGCATTGGCCAACCTAGAGGTATCGCCAGTAAAAAAAGGACAATTAGCACTATCTAGTAGGAAAGCTAAAGGAAAGCAAAAGTTAGAATCTGCAACAAAGAAACTGAAAAGAAAGCTTGAAGTAACATTAGATGTGCCCCTAGAAAGCTCAGAATCCGACGATGAAACAGACTTTATGGATTTAAAATTATATCGTTCAATGCAGCAGGAATTGCAGCAGAAATTCAATAATTTGAATTCTTATGCTGAACGTGTTCAGATCCTAACTTTGTCCCCTTTCACGATAGAAAAGACAATGCATGCATTTGGTGCTTCAAATTATTTGGTCAAGAAAAGTCGTGCTGTAAAAAAAGAGAAAGGAATACTTGGACATAGTGACAGAAATAAGGGAAAACCCTTGTCTCCAGAATTAAAAACAGAAATTGTTGCATTCTATGAAATGGATGAAAATAGCCGTATGTGTCCGGGGATGAAAGAAACTGTGACGGTTCGAGACAGAAATGGTGATTCCGTTAAGCATCAAAAACGTCTAGTGCTATCAAATTTGAAGGAATTACACGCTGCATGGAATGACTCGCATCCTGATAAGAAAGTTGGTTTCAGTACATTTGCTTCCCTGCGACCAAAGTGGTGTGTTTTGGCTGGAGCTTCTGGAACACATTCTGTTTGTGTATGCAAGTACCACCAAAACCCTAAATTGATGGTGGAAGCTTGTTTAAAGTGCAACCTCCATGAGCTCATTAGATACTGTGTGTGTTCAGATGAACGTGAATCATGCATGATGGGCCAATGCAAAGAGTGCCCAAGGCGTCAGGGACTCGTTGAATACCTCAGCCAGTGCGATGATCTTAAAGATATTGAAGAGATCACATACAAGCAGTGGGTTAGTACAGATCGAACAAAATTAATCACAATAGTTGAATCAAAGGAAGATTTCATTGAGAACTTAGCAACGCAGGTGGACAAATTAACACGCCATAGTTTCACAGCAACAGCCCAAAGATCATACATGAAAACACTTAAAGCCTCCATGACTCCTTTGGAAGATCTCATAGTGCAGGGTGACTTTGCTGAAAACTTTGCTTACGTTGTTCAAGATGAAATCCAGAGTTTTCATTGGGAAAATAAGCAAGCGACCCTGCATCCATTCGTAGCCTACCGCCGGAACGGAGATGGAATCCTAGAACATCGCAACATTTGCGTTGTTAGTGATTGCAAAGATCACTCTACAGTGACAGTCTATGCTTTCTTGAAAGTGGTCATTCAACACTTAAAGAATGAGTTTCCATCCGTCCAAAAAATCCACTACTTCACTGATGGTTGTGCTGGGCAGTACAAAAACAAGAACAACTTTATAAACCTCTGTCACCACAAGGAGGATTTCGGATTGGCTGCGGAATGGAACTTCTTTGCAACATCACATGGCAAGAGTGCCTGTGACGGTATAGGAGGGACTGTCAAGCGACTAGTCACCAAGGCTAGCCTGCAGCGTCCATATAATGACCAGATTCTGACAGCAGACGGAATTATGGATTTCTGCGTGGAGAATATCCCTGGTATCACGTTTTTCAATGTGACACCAGAGGATGTAACTCAATCAGCTTCAGAGTTAAAGGACAGGTTTGACATGGTGAAAACTATTAAAGGGACACTGCAATACCACAGATTCGCTCCAGTCTCCAACTCTACACTACATGTGTACAAGTTGAGTAACCAAGCTGGCCCTGCGGATTTAGTACATGTTTCAGACAGTAATGATGCAGAACTAGAACCAGAACCATCTGTGGAATCAGAAATAAAGGAACAAAACTTTGTCTGCTGTCTTTATGACGGCTTTCCGTGGATTGGCATGGTGGACGAAATTTCGGAGGAGTTTGGTGACTACCAAATTAATTTCATGCACCCTCATGGACCAACCAAGCAATTCAAATGGCCATTGGAAACAGATCAATGCTGGGTTACAGAAGATAATATTCTGTGTACAATCAACACCCCATCTCTTACATCGTCCTCTTCCAGAAAGTACTTCATCTCAGACAACGATGCTGCGAGGATTTCAATTGTGCATCCGGACTGGATCATTGATGATCAATGAATTATTTATAACTGAGAACATGGTGATATAATGATTTTCCATTAGACTGAATAGTCATTTAGAATGTTATTGCCACCTGTCATTCTCAATCAGGTTATATGTACAGCAAAGCCAATGTTTGGGTTTAACTTGATATCTTAAATAGATTGGTATGGTATACATATGTGCCTATATGTACAACATTGCATAGGAATAGGCGTTATTGCACGTAGTATGCCAACTTTGAGCAGAGCTGGAAAGCAAACAAAAAATATTATACCTCTAATTTTTTTATATTATGTAGAAAACATGTTGAGGTATAATTTTCATTGAAGTTCATCTCAAGGTTACGTGATCCACAAGGTCAAATTCAAGGTCAAAGTAAAGGTCAAAAGGTCATTCAACTTTATACTGCTCCTATATAACAAATAATAACAGATTTGGATTGCCTATGCAATTAGCTTTCCAAAGACACCAATATCAACCAATTTGGCCTAGTAGTTACAGAGATACGACCATTTAAAAATTGACGGGTGCGTCCATTTTGGCCAAAATCGCCAAAAAAGGGCGTGGCGTAGCGCGAAAACCGTTTGTCCAATGGAGCTAAAAATTTAAATTTCAGCTTTTTCAGCCCAAATTACCCCATAAACCAAATTTCAGCCAATTTGAAGAGGGTAAGGTGTAACCCATTGGGTGATCTGACACGGAATGACCCTTATACATGTATGTATATTCTGCCCTTTATTTTCCAACAACTCGCAGAAGAGTTAACCAGCTAGTGTTCATCTAGTATATGACGTTAAAGGCTATAAGTACAAAAAAGCGAATTACTACAATGTTTAGACAGACTATAAGCCTAAAACATGCATGACTAACTAGACATGACTTGATACAATGACCAATTGACATTGTTAATATAAATTATGTGACTATAAAAGATTAGGCACTGTCTTCATAGTACATATCTCCAACTGTAATTTAATTTAACGTTGGACTAAACGACAACATGGCCTTGTCAAGTAATAGTCTGTATGTGAGCCATTGTAAGGCTGTAATGTATGACTAACAGAGTTACTTCCCTTGACTCGTATGGTCAAGTACTGAGTTGATTTACTACACACATACATGGCTATTTCGTGATTCTAGAACACAAATCATTTATGCTATTAAAAGTGTATTGAAAATAAATATTTTCAATATTTTTTTATCAAGTACAAGACGATCATTGATGGCAACAGGAAGACCGGCAATGCTAGGCAGACGTGGCAGTATTTCTGGCAACGGAGGCGGCCAGGAGGAGCCAGGCGCCTACGCTTGATGCCGCAAGGAGACGGAGTCCGGCGCCGACGACGCAAGAGGGGAGACGCAGTTCGGCGCCAGCGACACGAGAGGAGACGAAGGTCACCTCGTCTCGCGGAGCTGGACGAGACCGCGAGGAACAGGGGCGCGGGAGGAAGGCCGCGAGGGTCATTCCTAGACCCCACCCTGGCGCGGTGAGGGGACGGGCGGGAGCCCACCCCAGGGAGAATCCGGCCTGACCTGCCATTCTGGTGAGAAGACCGGCTGGACCTCTGTACCGACAGAGGCACTCGCCCACCCTGACGTGGTGCCCGGTGCCTGGGTACCTGACGGCTGTGCCCAGCGCCGTGCTCTACCGGCTGAGAAGCCACCTGCAGACGGCGCATCACCTCGACCGGGACCATCATTACGAGATGCCCGGGTGGATGCAGCAGCAGGGCGCCGACAATCCCAGGTACAGAAAATCAACAAGCGGGTACTTGGAGCTGCAGGAGGAGCCAGGCGAAACCCGAGAAGTGGTGCCACAAGCTCGCCCCATCACCCGGCCGGCCTGGAGAGACGGGCGACCGTATGCGGCCGTGGTGGCGAACGTCCCGGCCAGGCCTGTGGCTGCCCCTCGAACATCCCTGAAGCGGGAGGCGCCCATCGCTGCGCCCCGGAAGCATAAACAGCGTGCCTCAGGGCCTGCGGCGCCCGCCGCATCGAGGAGGCGGATGTCGCCCGATCGACCAAGAAGGCGAGCGAGAGGGCGACAAGCACCAGAGACCGGTGAGAAGCCGACCGGTGCCCGCGGCGGAAGGACGAGCACCGTCGTCCGCCCCCCAAGTGGCGCCCACGCCGACTTCGCATGCAAGGCCTGCGTCGACGGAAGTGGAGCCATTTTACAGTAGATGTATGTCACGTTCCATTTCTGTAATAATACATTAGGAGAGTATGAATAGCGATGACGGATTTGTAGATAAATATCCAGTATTTATTGTCTGTAAAATATTAAATTTTTCCCCATTTTCTTCCTGAAAGTAGGGGGTGATGAAAGCCACCCCACATCAATAAGTGTGGGGGATATACCCCCATCCCCCCGCTATCTACGCCCCTGTCAGATGAATTCAAATTTGACTTTTGATATGCATACAAATATTCATAATCTTTGTTAGCAGTACTCTACAGGCGCCGCAGAACGATTTTTGAAG
>NW_014578557.1:46966-61135 GCF_000485595.1 Priapulus caudatus
AGGGTGTTTTTGTCAGACAACGTTTCCCGGGGGGGGGGGCGGTTCGCGATGCCGCCGAAGGGTGCCCGGGCGAAGAAACAGGTGGCAGTGGTTTCATCGGACCCTACTGAGTTTGGGGTTGGTATGCAGGGGCGCGCTACGCGTAGTAGGGGGATGGTGGATGATGAGTTGACTCCACCGTCATCCTTAGCGCCGAGTAGGGGGCGTGAGTTGGTGAGAACTCCCCCTCGTCGACAAGATTCAGTCTCTTGCGTTGTTGATCTCGACGAAGCAGCGGAGGCACGCGCTGCTTGGTCGCCGTCAGTCGCTCCGGCTACTATTAGCCCTGCACCGCGCGCGAGGCGTGATTCTACTTGGGCCGAGGAGGGCCCATACTCTGCTCGCCCGAGGCGAGTGAGTAATCTGCCGGGTGTGGGTCACCTTGGGGGCGACCCATTATTTTCTCACCATGGGGGTGATGGGGTATACCGAGAGGGTAATGCGATGTTTTCTCGTCCTGAGGGTGAGGTAATGAGTTCCCATCGTCAGGGTGGGTTACCTACGTCTGCTGGTGGTGGGGGGAGTGACAGGCATTATGCATCCCCCTTCGTGAGGGAATCTGGGGGGTTCCCTCGGTCAGCTACGAAGAGTAGGGTGAAGGTGAAGCCCTTCTGCATTCGAGTCCCGCCTTAAAATCTTACGTGTTGTCTCGTAATGATTTGACCGTGGAGGGTTCTGCTTTGGTTGCCGATGAGTATGAGGCGGAGATGGGTGATTTCGCAGTCCCATTTCGCAAACCAGCGGTGAGGCCTGCTGGGGTAGATCCTCGTGCTGCTAGACATCCACAGGAGAGGGCTCCGCGCGGCCTCCCGCAGGAGGGAGCTCCGTGCAGCCATCCACAGGAGGGAGTTCTGCACAGCCATCCGGCCGGGGAGATGCAGCCGGTAGGACGGAAGCCGCAGTCGGCGGTGATCGTCCGGTGTCGTCGTCGGGGGCTGCGCCCTATGTACCCACGAGTATATCCTTGTAGCTTGTGATTACTTCACGAAGTGGACGGAGGCGTTACATTGTAAGGCTGTAATGTATGACTAACAGAGTTACTTCCCTTGACTCGTATGGTCAAGTACTGAGTTGATTTACTACACACATACATGGCTATTTCGTGATTCTAGGACACAAATCATTTATGCTATTAAAAGTGTATCGGAAATAAATATTTTCAATATTTTTTTATCAGGTACAAGACGATCATTGATGGCAACAGGAAGACCGGCAATGCTAGGCAGACGTGGCAGTATTTCTGCCATTTCGATAATCTCTTTGGAGGAGACCCGGCAGTACGTCCTATCGCTGCTGTGTCCTCTATGGAGCCACAGGAAGTGTCTCCACCTGTCCAAGGCACCGATACCGCCTCGAACACCTCAAGCCCTTCAGCTGCGTCAACACCTCGGCAGTCTAAAAAGCGGCATTCACAATAACAATGCTTGAAGACAGGGTCAACATGAGCACCCCCGTCGCTGAAGAAGACGTCCGGGCTGAGGACTCGGTTAGCCAAAGTAACGGCAAGGCCAGTTCAAGCAACAGCTCGAGTACAATCAGAATCAAAGCGATGGCAAGGAAGGCAGCTCTCGAGGCTGAGGCAGCAGCCTTGGGGGAACAACATGAGCTAGAACTAGAAGAAATGAGGCTTAAACAAAGAAAGGCAGAACTAGTGCTGAGAACAAAGCTACGGATAGCAGAAGCAGAAGAGCAGGTGTATGAGCAGATGTCTGACTTACTCGACAAGTCGACAATTGAAAGGTCTCCTGGACCGTGCATTCCTGAAGATAGCAGAAGGTCTCAAGGTAAGATTGAACAAGCAACACCAGAGAACACTGCACCGGAGCAGCTAGAGGACACTGTAACATCCACCACAGGGTTCTACAGAGTCAGTGATTGTAGAGTTGTTGCACAGTACGAAAGAACAACATAGAAGCTTGATGCAAACACTGCAACTGCCAAAGGCAAAACTAAGCTCGGTTGAGCACGCCAAGGAACCACTTAAAATGACTGAGCTTCCGCAGCTACCATGGTCGGAAGTCAGCGTGGACTTCGCCGACTTAACCAGCGGTGAACATATGTTAGTAGTCATTGATGATTATTCACGTTTTGTGGAAGTAGAGATTGTTTCCTCTACTGCCGCAAGTCTCATCATTCCGGATCTTCTCGAGCTTCGTAGTTCCCACGGTGGTCCGTACCGATAATGGTCCACCATTCAACAGGGCAGAATTCAGTAAGTTTGCGCAATACCTGGGATTCCAGCACATGAAAGTGACACCACGTTGGCCTCAAGCAAATGGTGAGGTCGAAAGATTCAAGAAAGTCTATCGCTGTGCTATCGCTGAACATAAGTGCTGGAAGCAGGAAGTGTACAAGTTCTTACGCAACTATCGCGCAATTCCGCACTCTACCACAGGGGTTACCCCAGCGACAGTTATTTGGACGGGGGGTACGCACGCGTCTCCCGGAAACAACATCCACTAGTTTGCAACGTCGCGATGACGTCGACACTTTCGTCCGCGATCGCGATCAAGAAAAGAAGCAACGCATGAAGAGATACGCCGACAACCGCGGTAAGACTCGCACATCTCGAATCGCTGTTGGTGACATGGTGCTTGTCCGTAGAGATAGAATGGTTCCAAAGCATCAGTCACCATATCTTCCGCAGCCATACAAAGTGGTGAGAAAGCGAGGATCTCGTATCATAGTTTGTTGTGGCAATCGTTACATTACGCGTAACTGTTCTTGGTTCCAGTTCTATAGTGGTCCTTTCCCTCACAATCGCCACAACTATGATGATGACGATATTGAAAACTGACTTCGCGCCAAACGCACATGATGTCCC
The DNA here is from genome assembly GCF_000485595.1 of Priapulus caudatus. Taxonomy (NCBI): domain Eukaryota; kingdom Metazoa; phylum Priapulida; class Priapulimorpha; order Priapulimorphida; family Priapulidae; genus Priapulus; species Priapulus caudatus. The sequence continues at coordinate 49,830 of NW_014578557.1, forward strand.
AATGCCAGCAGGTCATCCGTCACCTGCTGTACCAAGGCGCAATCCCCATCGCGAGCGCTGTCCTCCATTACGCTTTTGCGATTTTGTACCTTGACTGACTAGTTAAAAGTGAAGTTTTATTCAAATGCCCTGGTCAGAGGTGTGGCCAATAAGCCATATATCCAGAACTATATCCGTGACCAGATGGGTTTTCACTTACGTTGGATTTGTGAATGATGTAATTGATTTAAGATATACAGTTGATGTTTTAGTTGATGTTGAAAGCTGTATAGGCAATTTGTCACATGGTTATAGTTGTGAATTTTAAAATCTTGTTTCTTGTAGGCTGCAGAGTTTTCAAATAAGGTGTGAAATTTTGGACAGGTTATATTCAGTTAAAAAGAAAAGAAAAAAAAAGTGTCATAGTCAGCATTTTATCATAAGTAAGCAGTTTGAAGTTCTTTGGTTAATAACCTTTGGTTAGCACTTATGTACATGTCATTGTAAGCCCAAGGGTTAAACTATTCTACGCATAAGATCTAACATTCTATCTAAGGTGAGGAGGAATGTAGTATCGTAGATATAGATTCTGTAATATTTATAGTTAAGTTGAGCGGTTATTGTTTGATTCTGACACTAGGTGGCAGCAGGTCACAAGAGCTGATGACAAGCTCAAGCAATACCGGGAAGCGGGAGTATCGTTCTTGGTTTTGGTTGGTAGAGTTGTGTACGTCTTTTGGGGCCAGGAAATCGAACAGAAATCGGTCACTCACATTAAAAGCATGAACCAGTAAAACTCAACTAATGTCTCATTAGTGTTATTTGTTTTGGACATTCAAACATTACACAGAAGTTGTTAGGGTAGTTTTAGATAAGCTAGCTGGTTGAAAGGTTGGGAGGCTGCCAGCAAATACTTTTGCCAGAGCTGTAGTTGTAAAGGCAAGAATGCTAGCACAGGCACAGGTGTTAGAGGCATTAGAAAGTGATGAATCTGCAACCTTAGCTGGGGATGGGACTAGTAAGAAAGGAAAGCATTATGGGGCATTTTATATACATACAAGTGAGGGGCTACATTACATTTAGGGTTCAGGGATATGGCAGAACGTGATGCAGTCAGCTACTTTGAAATTTTGCAGGTACTGTTGAAAGACTTAGCTAAGTTAAAAACAAACAATGAGGCAGAACAAGATAAATGAGCAGCTAAATTACTAGGAAATATTAGAAACACAATGAATGATAGGCACATTGTCAATAAAAAATTAAACAAGCTCATTGAGGAATATAGAGATGCGGTACTGCCAGATATAACAGAGGGGTATAATGAAATGACTGAGGATAAAAAAATGCATGTGTCAAACTGAATAAATTTTACTGTGGAATGCATTTGATCGTCAAATTTGCCTCACAAGCCAATGCAGCTCTAGGTGTTTGGGAACGGTGTGTTTTAGGGGAAAGTATAAAACAAGTAGGCTATGCTAGTGTAGGAGCAAGTCCTAAGGCAGGCGAGAGTAGTGCGGGTAGGTTAATTAGAACAGCATGTAATTGTAAGGCAGTGGGGCCACAGGCCTGTGAGAAGTCTGGTAAGGAGCAAGAGTTTAGGACATAAGTTAGAGCCAGGCTTGGGCATGCAGAGATTCCACTAGACCCTTTCAGAGGAAACAGAGTGAACTTTTTGTTTTATAATGGAGGTGGGGTATACCACTTAATAGCAGAGCTTAAGGGGTTCTTCACCGACTATAAAAAATAGAATAGACTACTACAAGCGGTGGCTGCAGATCTAGATGTGCCTGTATTTGTGTCCGGATGTAGTGTTAGGAATTATTGAGAAATTAATTAGTAGCCCCCTATGGAGAAGAATAAGTGAAGCAGGTAACATCTATGATATGAATCGAGTGTATCAGCAACTGCAGAATTGCTTAGCGAAGTGGAAGGACGACAGCACGGAGCATGTAGAGGGCAGTGCTAGGTTGTTCGGTGATGATACACACATAGAGTTGTATGCAGTGTCTGAGTCATTGTTCACAGCTTGTGAATCAGACAAACAGACCAAGCAAGCCCTAGAATTAATATGTTCCTCATTACTAGTTATAGTACAGAGAATGTTAGGTGACCATCCAGACGGAGGTATTCATACATTACATACAGAAGATGATAGGGTAGCTACGCGATCTGTTCCAACAACCAATGCCAGCATAGAGAGATTTTGGCATGTTAGACAGAATTGCAAGAGAAAACCCAGATATGTTACCACTATAGCAATAGAAGGTTTAATAATGTACAAAACAAATAAAACAGGAGAATTGCTTGGGTTGCTAGCAAATGAGAAACGGAAGGAGTACATCGAGTGGGCAGCTATGGGTTTTATTTTTAACTGTCTACTTGGTCTACCCAACTAGGTCTCATTTGTGGCACTTGTGAGAAGTGGAAGAATAAAGCAGGGGCAACAGCGTTTGTAGAGGGGTGCAAGAGCTATAGGTTTGACTGCATCCAGGCACACTTCTCAAACAGCAGGCACTTTATGTGTAGAGAGGCAGAGATAGTGGCAGAAAAACAGGCAGCTGATGGACAGGCACTTGGTCCGATGGATGCTATCCTCAACAAGCTATGTGATGAAGAGTTAGAAATAATGAAGATGTTTAATACAGCATATTTTGTGATGCATTATGAAATTCCAAGGACATCATATCCCAACCTTCTAGACCTCCAAGTCAAGAATGGATCGAATCTGAATCGCTTGACTTCATATCATACTGATAAAGCATGTGCCAGGTATAATATTTTTTCATAATAACAATTTCATAACAAATAATGTGTATCTCATACTTTGCTACCCATTTCCAATGTACCCTCTGATCCCTTGCAGATAACTTACTATAAATAATAATAAAACCAAGGACCAGTGCACCAGATAGCTTGCGTATTTGCGTAAATACGCATGAATTTCATACAAATACGCATGTAATTTTCAAAGGTATGCGTATAGATACGCTTGTGTTTTAATAAATACGTACATGAGAAAACAAACAGATCGTATCAGTACGCTAACCTTCTATCTACTCCCGTATCGGCTCGACTCTCTCGCTAATAGACTGGTAGCTTGGTCGCGGTGCCCAACTCATTAAGTTCGCTATGGCTGCTGTGTGTCAGTACGTGAACCAGACTATCTACTATCTATCGTGACTGGTTCCTGTGTGTAGTTTATTTTACAAAGCTCTGAAGTTAGAATTGGTGTTGCGACTGGAACGCAGTCTATACTCCAGCATTCCCGGAATTAATTCCAAATAATGAAAGTCGAACGTGTGTGATCTAAGCTTGTTGACTATTGGTCCATTATATTTGATTAGCCAATTAGAATTCAGTTTACTCCGCGTTAATAAAAACGCACGTTGCCGTCGTCTGCAGAAACAAACATGAAGTCTACACGTCGCTCTGCCGAACAGTGTCAGAGCATTTTAAAATATATTAATCCTACAAGACCAAGGAATGTTTCGTCAGTGGCAGATATAGTTTCACCTATAATCTCCGCCACTACATGTATGTTCGCCTATACATGTATATTGACAATTGTGTATTATGGGAGTAACATGACCAATGGACTGTTAGAGTACAGTATAGTACAGTACAGTACAGTACAGTACTTATCTCCCTTGCTTCGTGACTGTGGATCAGCTGATCGTCCACGTGATCGCGTTATCTTGGACCCGCCATATTATTGCTAGGAGTTTCGGCGAGTTCGAGCCATACTGCATTTGCGAACTTTATAAAGGTATGAACTTTCATCTATATTACGTTTGTGTACTGGCGCTCGCTAGTTGTTGAAAACTGTCTGGACATTGTCGCTCCCAAGGCTAAGAAGAAACACGATGGTAGTTTTGTTAGCGAGGAGACAGTAGCAAAATGGAAGAGAAAATATCCATGGCTTATACTCGTTGGAAATGGGGCACACAGAAGGATTAGGTGCGACAGTTGTGTTAATGCAAAAATTGATAATGTGTTCGCAAAGGAAGGAAGCCCCGAGTATACAGATATCTACCATTGAAAAGCACAACAAGACGTTGGACCACGAGAACGTCAGGGTCTTTGGGTGGTGTACAATAACTATGTCAAGTTTTGTGTGAGTACCTCTTAAACTAATGAGGTTGTAAAGGCAAGATATGTTAATATTCTGGTCGATACTCATACTAAGAAAATATGATGAGTACTGCCAACAAGGAGTACTCATAGGGATCTTGCCGATACTCATACATAAAAAAAATGGTGAGTAAATGCTCATCAACGCCAAAAATTATCTGGAGCACTGAAGGACTATATCTTGTAAAACAAAAGCAAAAATTGATTTTATCTCATTTTTTTCGGTACATCAAGTCAAATAATATAGTTTCTAAACAAAATTATTTCCATAATGTTCATGTTTTTAGTTATTACAGACTTCAAGTTGACACCATTTTTAATAATGTTCTTTAAACAGATTTGGGACACACATTGCTGAGGCAATTCGAGAGCCCATTCAAGATGCCCTCCGTGATGTCAAGAGTCTAGCTGTGATGTTTGATGGGGCTACTGATAGCAGTATTTCTGAAGTTGAAATAATCTACTGTAGGCTTGTTAAAGATGGAATTCCAACTGACTATTTTATCGGTTTGGAAGACTTGGAGCATGCCCATAGCCAGGGTGTTTACGATACTATTAATTTAGCCATGACCAAGTTTGGTTGTCCTGACTGGTTAAATAAAGTCATTGGTGTAGGGTGTGACAGGGCAGCAGTAAATATTGGTAATAAGAATAGTGTAAAAACAAGATCACTTCAGGAGTGTCCACATCTTGTTGTTACGCATTGTGTAGCGCACCGGCTCGAACTCGGTGTATTAAGTCTTATTAAAGAGAATGAAATGCTAACTACTGTTAATGATATGTTGCTGAAAGTGCACAAGCACTACCATTATTCCCCCAAAGCATTGAGACTGTTGAGGACCATTGCAAATGCCATGGATGAGCGTTGCATCAATCGCGACGATTTAAGTATCATTGTAAATTTACTAACTGAAATCTATCCAGTGGTGCTATTTATAGGCTTCTAACTTGTCTATAAATTTTCGACCAGTATCCCTACTAGTACTACTACTACTATAGTAGTATGTAGTATATATTATGCCAAAAAGGAAAACTAAGGACACCTGGTCTCCGGAACGATTCATAAATATCTGACTCGTGCTAACAAAAGTGCAAGAGAGAACGAGGAGAATTTGGACCTTGAAACTAGAGACTAGCAGGAAGGGAAAATGGCGACGAATGAGGCCTCAAACAGTGAGATAATGTCTTTGCTGAAAAGCCTAGCTACGACCACAAAGAGTGGATTCAAAAACTTGGGGGACAAAGTGGAAAGACTAACCGAAAAGATTGACAACATTGAGGTGGAAGTTGAAGCTGTAAAGTCGGCGCAGGCAGACGACCGTGAGGAGATCGACAAACTGAGAGAAACCGTCGCGGAACTGAAAATGTCGCTCCTCCACACACAAGTATACTCTAGGAAATATCATCTCCTACTATACGGTGTTGAAGGATTCGAGACGTCACCTGCGACCACTATCGAGAAGGTACGACAATTTGCTAAAGATAGTCTTAAACTTGATAAGAAAATGGCGGAGAACATGGTCATTCGAAAGGCTCATAGGCTGCAGCGACGCGACTCGGGCCCGACCCCCATTATAGCTTGTTTCCTGTACTGGACCGAAAGGGACATATTTCTACGCGCCGCTAGGAATCTGAAGAGTACTAGAATGAGTGTGCGGACCGACCTCCCTCCCGAGCTCAAAAAGAAAAAGAGAGAGTTAAGCCACATCGCATACGAGATTCGACAACAACAACATCTGCAAACGCGAATCAGGGAAAGGGGCACCGATGTATTCCTGGAAGTCAGAGACAAGGCGGGCTCGACATGAATAAGAGGTTCATGAGGGATGTCGGACTGCAATAAAGGTATATAATCTGTGTATAGGATGCGGAAATTGACCTATCTTGATATAAATATTTGTGTTATTTTGATTCACCCTGTCGATTGTGTATAAAAACGTTACTATGTCTGTGTTTAAATATGCATACGATGATACGAGCACATGTGTATTGACTAGTGTCAATTTCAACCATAGCTGAGGGACTGTCCCAAAACCTACGATGAACTTTGAGTGTTTATTTTGAGTACAATTATAATGAGCTATTCTGTCAATGTTTTAATTTATATTTATTTATCTAGGAATCTTTGATCTTTTACTACGTACTCATCCCACCAATTAAAATTAGCTCTACCCGAACATTGGCAAAGCGTATGTTCTACATATCCTGACAGAAGTGAAATCAATCTTCACCTATCGCCAAACAGCTACTATTACCAATGATGTGTTCAACTCGACCAATCAGCGTCCCTGTAACATAACTCGTCGATGAACTATATATACTGTACAGCCAGCATGTGGATGTGACATGGTGTTTGTCTTGTGTCTCCCCCCCCCTTTCACTTATTCACATTACACTCTAGTCTGGTCTGGATGGGATTAGAAACGTGTGGACCAAGAATGTGCCCAGACCACGATGAACTGTATACCAGCACAAGATACATTTGAGAACGGCTGAGACTGTACAGTGTCACGTGTGTTTTGATGTGATGCCACCGACCGGAAACTTATTCAACAACTCGAAGGCGAAATTGGCACACTGCGAAATTCTCTAATACAATCTAAAATCCACGCAAGAAAATATAACCTCTTAATATATGGACTGGAAGGATATGAAGTCTCGCCGGCAGCAACCATTGAGAGAATCAGAAGATTTGCTGTACAAGATCTACATATGGATGAAGAGTATGCTAAAAACATTTCGCTGCGAAATGCACACAGACTAAAAAAGAGAGAAGCAGGACCTACACCATCATCGTGGTATTCAACCACTGGACTCTTCCGCAACGAGAAGATTTCCTAAGAGCAGGAAGACACCTTGCTGGGGAAAAAATAAGCATAAGAACGAACCTACCCCTGGAACTAAAAAAAAAGAGGAATGCTCTAGCGAAAGAAGCCTATGAAATTAGAAGAGATGAAACAATACAAGCCAGGGTCAGAGAACGAGGCACGGAGATTTATATCGAGACGAGGGCCAACTACACCGAACAGTGGAAGAAGAGACTATAACTTTCTCCAAAACAGTTAGAAATGTTCTACAGACTTAACGTGTACTTACCACGGCAAAAAGGTCTGTATCTTATTAATACGAAATCGCGTGTTTATAATTGGTAAAACAGCTGTTAACTTGCCTGGAGATCGAGTGTGGCGACTAGCCAATGAGAAACACCGTTACAAATCTGGCTTCGTAAGAGTAGTAGGCGAGGCAATGAAAGCTGCATGGGCAAAAGATCAAGCTAGAAATAGTAAGCATCTCTGCAAACAAATAACAGAAATCAATTTTGCATACTACCACAGATCAAGGAGTTTTTTGCTATATTCGTGATGTTTACTATTCTTTCATAGTATTCAAATTAACTTTAGTAACAAGTCGCAATGTTATTCCCATCTGGTATATTGTTTTATTTCTTACAGCAAGTGGAAACAAGTCTAATGTCTGGTCTACAGTTACCTACAGAATGGGTATGTTTTGATCCTGCAAAAACATAGGCGATATGAAACGAGGCTAATTAAATGACGTTAAATCGTTAGCCTCCCGCTAGCTGCCGTTAGCTTATCTCGGTGTAGACGATGCGTGTTTCTTAACTCGGGTTAAGGTGATTCCGTGCAGACGAGGCTAGAATGTTATGCTTAACGTAAACAATTTTGTCTGAGCATCAAAGCCTTTATTCTCATTAGTGAAGCTGACTGACATTGAAACATTTTAAACTTGTTAACCGAATAAAAAACGTTTACACTCTAACGTTATATGATAATAGGATCAGGAGTAGATAATAGAGATAGATCTCAATTATCCACTCCTGATGGGATGGTACGAGATTCGCAGTCCTCCCTCTTACACTCTCCATGATAATTAAATTCAAAATTGTTCAGCATTGGCTATTTTCTCAAGGAGCCCGGCTGCCTACAAGGCGTTGATGAAGTTGCAAATACTTCAACTACCATGTATCAGAAGTCTGCAACGAAAAACAGAAGATGCACTTGAAGATAGTGGCTTATCAGAGACAAATCTGAAAGCTGCTGCTGACTACTACAAAAAGTTCAAGCAGGAGAAGGTTTCAGCAGGTTTACCAGAACCCAAGGGTGAAGGTGTACTCATTCTGGATGAAGTGAGGGTTGTAGGAAAAGTCATGTGGAACAGTAAAAACATGCAGATGTATGGTGTGGCCCTGACACACGATGAGTTCACTTCACTACATGATATTTATCACACACTGGAATCCAGGAAGCGAGTGGCACCCGCTCAGTCTGTTCTGCAGTTTCTCAGGCAAGATCTGACATCTTCCTATGATGTCATCGGCCCATACTTTGCAACAGAAACATCTTTGGAACACAAATTTTTAATTTCCTGCATAACTGAAACCATGAGACTTTTAGAAGCTCATAATTTTCATACGTTCAACCCATTAATAGCAAACTACGTGTACCGTCTGTCGAATCTGTCTCTGAAAGACAGAATAGTAGGAAGATACTCGACTTCTAGGTCCATCCGTCAAACACTGCTCGAAGGGAACAACATCCTAGAATCGGATTTCAATAAGGACATAAAACAGATAGATCTAGCAGCTCTGAATTATTACAAGCATCAGCTCGCTGGAGGAGAGAAGCCCCTAGATACAAACTACTCCAACGTAATAGATTGGGCGAACGAACTCCGTACCACAACCTGGGGAGCGGAGCTAGTAGGGGTGACGCAGCCATGTCCCAACCACCAGGTTTATCTATCTCGCTGGAGTAACGAGCTTTGCAAGGAAGGGGCGTCTATACTGATACGTGTAGACAAGAAGAGCGATAAATCCTTGACGAGGGGTTTCTTTAGGCCCTACATTGGTTCTGTGACTAGGATGAAAACCCGACGATCTAATCTCGAGATTGTCGATACCGACAACATTGTATCGGTTTCATACAGTGTCTATAGTGTGTGATGGTTCTGCTGCCAACCTTACAACGGTGAAATTGTGGACGACAGGCCGACGAGGACCCTACCAGCGAGGAGACATTGAGCAATGGTTTACAAATTCATTTAACCCTACCTATAGAGTGCATTTCGTCATTTGTCCGTCACACCAGGTAAACAGTATTGTTGATTTCATTAACAAAATTAAAGGGAGAGTTTACTCTAGGTTCTAGGGTTATTTTCAGCTAATTTAGGTTATAATTACGCTACATAAAAAGTTTCATGGTTCAATCACCATTAGAAATATTATTAAAAAATGTTTTAAAACTAACAACTACAGTTTGAGTTTGATTACAACGACGGTGGCGCCACTCAAAGCGCACGATCTGATAAGTTGCGCAATAACCACTTTCAGCAAGGGCTACAGACCGAGGGTGTTTCTTATTTATTAATTTAAAAACAAAAGGATTGTAATATCTTATAAACAACATATAGTTTCAGTTATATTGATAAATTTGCCATAAAATGAATATCGTTCGGTTAAATAGCATTTAGGTAAATATAATTGCACTTTTGTGATTAGCCCTCGTCTGTAACCTGCAAAATAAATTGTCAATGAGCAACTTTTTCAGGGGCAGCACGCGCCGCGGGTGTCATGGCGCCGTGAAAATTCCGTAGCGTTGATGTGTAAATAATTATAACAATTAAATTAGGTATCTGGTAACAAATACGTGTGGGTATAGACGATTTGTTATACAGTAAGTAGAGTTGTATGCAGTAAAATCCTAGAGGCTACTGTCCCTTTAAGTTACTAACTCAGCATTTATAATGAAACAAATAAGTAATGTAATGAGAAATCCAGAAATATTTAATCGATTGACATATCCCAACAATATCCACAAAAAACCAACACATTTCTTTATAAACATATATTAGGTCAAGTCGTTCTTAAAAGTCAATCACAACGTGGTTGCGAGGAACGTTGGTCCCGTCAGCGCTAGGGAGGGGTGAACAGTGTAGGTGACATGTGATTTTGGTGTAATTGTAGCATGTTCTGTGGAAAGTGCGTCCATACACAATAACAGTGGGGAAACTCTGCGCGAATTAACTATTACAACGCGTCAACAGTACTTTCAGAATTACATGTAATATTCAAGCCAAATACTTATTGAACATATACATTTTGTTACAGCTGAAAAAACATGATAAAGGCCTTGTTTGGCCTCTCGCCAACGTGGCGCAAAGTCGTTTGTGAGCAGTCAAAGCTGGTCAGAGTATTGGCTTTGGCTGGGATGCGAATTTACACAATGTTTAAACGCGAGGTTAAGCGCCTGTGGAATCAGAGCAATCAGGCCAGAATTGGTACCCGCTTCCAGCGCAAGCTTTATCACTAGAGACCCTGGACCAAACTGAATGTGAGACCTGCTAAAATTATGCAGGTACTATCTGGTGGTTACAGTTATTATTATAACCTGTTTAAACGAAATATAAAGCCTTTTTATTGTTACTATGGTCGCGGGGGTGATTACCGAGCATCGACAACTACAAATTTGTTCTGGCAAGTGCTTAAACAGTTTCATCAAATTATGCTGTAGTCGTGTCCAAAATCTGAAAATCACTGCAGATTTTTAAGGATTTATCAGTACAATGGATCAAAAAATATAGTCTATTTTATTCTTGTTACGATGCAAATAATATACATATAATAAAAGTGCGATAGTATTATATACCTGGATTGTAGCAACATTGGCATGTACACAGACCATCATGATCTTGCGCAGTGAGATATGTTTACTCAACCCTGCATTCTCCAGCAAGAAAACAGTAGTCAGTAAGTGATTATATCTAGGCACAACTAAGAGCGTGAAGAAAGAGAAAAAACAATGATACTGAAGCAGCTGGATCGCAAGCTTGCCTAGCACTCGGCTGATGTTATTTAGACGCTCAGCCCGGTGATTGCGTTTAATAAGCATCGTTTTGCACTGGCTAAAGCGAGGCGTCAATTGTTATAATCTAAAAAAATATTTTGTATGAGCCGTGAAGGCGGTCGCTAAACATGATAGGTTGTCGAGAAAGAAGCGAAATTTCTCACTCTAACACATATCATGATGTGCATAATAATGTAGGCTATGATTCGGCAAGCGATCGCTGATAGGAGGAAACCCATTTACTATTATGAGTAGAGGTATTAATGCTTAAATGCACGGATGGCTCGCAAAGTACAGTGGACGTATGAGCCGAGATGACTGATTGACAAGAGT
>NW_014578557.1:61160-65994 GCF_000485595.1 Priapulus caudatus
GTGGCAGTTGTTATATTAACTTGTATGTGGGAGTTGTTTATAGTGAACATTGTACAACGTAATAATGAGTCATCTGGTGAATCGTTGGCATTGGGTCGTCATTTTTACGACTCTCCGTCGTGTGGTGATTGCGCTTGTCTTAATTGTCTGCTGTTCATCATCGATTAAAAATGAGATTGCTACTAAATTAAATCAGGGCTATCTAGTGGTTTGCGGAACTGAACCGGCGGTAGACCAACTTCGCTTACGTGGGCCATGATGCCTGCTACCGTACTGGAATGGCTTGCCTCCATTTGATACTAATACACTACACGTATATTCTACCGCATCTGTGCGCGAATGCGTAGTCCTTACGTGATGTTTGTTCGTGCCATAGGGCAGACGTACACGAACAGCAAAAAGCCCTCGCTAACGGCAGCAGGCCGATGTTCCACAAGCTCTCACCACTGTACAGGTGCTGCCACCTAGGCCCGGCAGCAATGCGCGTGAAGTACGTTGTTGCTTAAGCAGAACGGAGTTTATTTATAAATTTTACAATATTGTGTATTAATTATTGGTTATTATATCACTCTGCTACCCTATTAATTAACTGAATACTTGGCGATCATTGCTAAAACATTGAGTGTTATATGTGCATGTTTAGAGTTATTTCTTTTTTTTTTTTTTATTTTTTGTTTTATTTTGTTTTTTTTTTTTTTTTTATTTTTTTTTTTTTTTTTTTTTTTTTTTTTTTTTTTTTTTTTTTTTTTTTCTTCATAGCTGGATTTCCATCCTGGGAAAGAGTCTTTTGTGGGTTTTGAAATAATAAAATACTAAGCATTTACATTATATGGAGATGTGTTCATCTCTAGTTCTACTATGTATGGGGAAAAAGCAGATCCTCATAGGATGTCATATGGAGATTCGCTGGCAGAACTTGGTGTTTTATTGGCTACAAAAACTTTCTGAAAATTGGCTCACTAGCAGGAAACTCCATCTAGAAATCAAAATGTTTTTATTATTTGGGGTGGGGGAACATGCCCGGAGACCATCCCCCTCCCCCATGAATGCAGGGTGCTTACATGGTGCCCCGCAGGCTTCTTTCAACTGTAATACATTCAAGAAATATTTCCATGTGTGGGTGTCTAACGTGTAACGTCACTGACGCGTCTACCACGCAGGCCCTGGTGACGACGTCGTGTTGTCTGCGAGCGTCAACGCTGCAGCACGTCGCGACATCCACGGTCCGCGCTTCCTACCTCGTCTCAAACGTCTCGTGCGTCAACTACCGACCGCGCGTCAACGAGGCGATGCCGGCACGCGAGTTTGTGCACGCCGTCTGCAACGAGTGCAACTACAGGTAGGTTCCGTCGGGCGGATGTCATCTCGTAGTAAGAGTGCCGACACCGATGTGTTGGGTGTTAGTGGTTGGGATGATACGGATAACTCACGATACGATCCGCATCGCGATACAGAATTCTAAGATCTTTCACGATACGATGCATATATTGCGATACTTTTAACAGAAACTAGAGAACATAGAGAGAACTGTTCACTTAACCGGGACTCTACCAAACATGTAAATGCTTACACATCGGTAACATGGAGTGCTTAGTAAACAACTGCTATTGAACTGTGAATATTTTCATTTGTTTCCTTTGTTTTCGGATGAAACTATGCTTCCAAGTGATGTGGATTTTATTCAGTAGAGTAACCATGCGTCTATCGATGTCCAATGGTCAAATGCATCGTCGAAGTTTTAATCGCGATACATCGATGTATCGATGAGATGTCCCACCCCTATTTAATATGGCATGTGTTATAATACCTGTACAGGATGTCTTCTTTATCCCATATACAATTGATTATGTTGCTTTTTGTCATGCTAACAGATGACGTGGGTATTTGCTACAAGGTAAAAACCTGTGCGATAATCTGTTAGCATATTACGCATATGACAAGTTTGTGTCATAGAACAATTGTTCATAATTTCCTGTTTGAACATTCGCACATAATCTTCTGGGGTCACGCGCGCGCCACAGGGTCGCGTCCAGGTGGTCGCTAATTAACAATCTAAAATAATAGGAAATCGTGAGAAACTGCAGGCAAATGTCTCTAACTATACAAGAACTTCGAAATGTTTGGAAAAAAGAGTTTATTCTCGATGTACGAAGAGAAATTTCTAGTGAAATCAAGGGACTAAAATCAGACATGGCGGCGCTTGGCAAACGGCTCGACGAGATTGAAACTTCACAAAGCTTTCTGTCATCAAAGTATGATACAGTCCTGGCGACTATCCAGGGAGTAAAGAAGAAGGGTGAGTCGAGTGAAAGAAGAATCGAAGACAAGATTGTACATTACATCTCTTCCTGTCTTTGCATCTGCTTGTATAAAGAGTCGCTTCGACGAGCTAGAACAGTATTCGCGGCGGGACTCTCTTGAAATAACAGGCATACCAATCGTCCCAAGCGACAATCCAGCGAAGCTTGTGATCGAAATGGCAAGTCTCGTCAATATACAGCTCGACGAGAGTGACATATCAGTGACCCACACTCCCGCCCACTAAGAAGGTACAGGATCGGCTAATCGTCAAGTTCGCGAGACGCTCGAAGAGAGATGAAATCTACAAGAACCGAAGCATGCTCAAGACGAAACGCACCAAGGACCTACCTACGGTATACGCACAGCCAGAATCATCTGGTATTAGTCACAAAGCCGCGATACATGTAAACGAAAGTCTAACTCCATACAGGAAGAGATTATTCGGTAGAATACTCGAATTCAAGCAAAAAAACAGTTATAAATACCTATGGACTGCGAACGGGCGAATCATGTTGAGAGAATCGGATACTTCGCGTGCTATCCCGTTTGTAACGTACAAGGAGTTTGACGAGTATTTAGAATATCTAGCGCAGGTGTAATCTGACTAACAATGGCTGAAAATCGGAAAAACGCAAGTCTACCCTTTTATTCACCCCCGAAAAACGTGGTTTTCAAGAACTACTTTCAGTGCAGAATGCAGGAGAGAGATTTTGAACGACTCAGTGAGCAGCAAAAGAAGTTTTTTGCACAAAATACTCGAAAAAAGTGTAAAAAACCAACATGGTTGCATGATTTGGACGAGGGCATGCTACTGTAGAGATTTCGGTTACACCAAAGACTCTTTTTCAAACCACAACACACGACAGGGCGCGGCCATTTTGGAATAACTAAAAACCTGGATCGGAAGACCAGGTGACACCCAAATGCCACTTAAAAGATCAATGTGCACAATCAAATAAAGGAAAGGTCAAGCTATAATAAAATACAGGTTAAAAGGATAACGAGTAAATAAGTAAAACAATAATTAGAATAGAATATGAATGGAAAATTACTCGGCCAGGCAGCTGACGTAATCGGCCTAAATGCGGCACGGCTTGTAAACAAACGACCGGTACCTGGCAGAATAGAACGGTATAAACCAGTAAACAAGCGATGCCAGCTGGAATACCCCTGCTTAAGTACTAGGGGAAAGGGGAAAAAGCACGTGACCAGGGAGTAGATAAGGCGGCCAAAAAGCCGTAGAAATCAGAACGCCGGGGCAGCAGCCCCTAGGAGAACCCAGGAGCCCTCAGGAGAACCAGGAGCCCTGCCTTGCCTATAGAAGCACTCCGGAGCACCAAGCACCGCTACGGGACGCACCCCTTGGGATTACGAGGAGCGCTGACCCGATGGGGGGCGGCAGCGACCAATAGGAGCACTCACACGGGGAACACTGACCCAGTGTAGGAGAACTGGGGCAGTCACCGGGAAGCAGACGACGAGCGCAGTTCACCCTCCGGAGAAGATAGAAGAAAGAAGATAGAAGAAAGAAGATAGAAGACAGAAGATGGAAGAAAGAAGATAGAAGATAGAAGACAGAAGAAAGAAGACAGAAGATAGAAGATAGAACAAAGAAGAAAGCAGAAGGAAGACAGAAGACAGAAGACAGAAGAAAGAAGATAGGAGAAAGAAGAAAGAACGAGAAACGGCGCGACGAAGAGAGGAGGGAGGAGAACGCCGACAGCAGGTGCCGTTACGTCTTATTCTCACTGCCGACAATCTCAACGGATACGTCGGGTTCGCGTTCACGGCGAAGCACCTATATTTTTGCACGTAACCGTTCACTGGCCTTATGCCATAAAATATTATAGTTACGACAAATAGTACGTCACGCAGTCAGATAACTTTAGTGTGTGTATGAGCAATAAAGCTACCGGTTCCGTATACTTAAGAGCTTGCGTTGTGTTTTTATTTGCCTCTGTTTGTTTATCTCCTGCTCCCACGCAACACAGTCCCGCTTTGACACTGGGAGCAAGAAATGATCCCGCAAAAACAATAGTGCATTCACACGCACATAATTCTCGTAGCGGCTAACCCTAGCGGCTACCACTACACTACAATACTAGTTCTGAAACTAAGATGTACGGCCGAATTCGCTACAAAAAGGTCTGCGTGAATGATTTGGGAAATGAAATGGTCAAATATGCATCCTGCCGAACTCACAGGCTTATTTACGCCATCAACTGTGGTCATATGCCCGATGATCTTGACGTATCGCACAGGTGTCACGAAACGTTATGTCAAAATTAGGGTTGCAAAGGGTCGGAAACTTTCCGGTAAATTTCCGGTATTTTTCCGGAAATTTTCCATGGGAAGTTAAGCCCGGGAATTTTGGGAATTTTGCTTAAATTCATCAAAAAAAGTAGCTTATAACAGTGAACCTTTTTTGTGGGATACACATACACATAAGGCAATTCTAGGTCTTGTGGCATATTTTGGTTAAACTATCCCCAATTCAATGGAATTGCAACCCTCTGCATGCACAGTCAGTGCA
>NW_014578557.1:66019-69407 GCF_000485595.1 Priapulus caudatus
TTACATGTTCTGTGGAAAGTGCTCCATAACAATAACAGTGGGGAAACTCCCGAATTACTAGTTACACGTGCAACAGACATTTCAGAATTACATGTAATATTCAAGCAATACTTATTAACATATACATTTTGTTACAGCTGAAAAACATGATAAACGCCTTGTTTGCCTCTCGCCAACGTGGCGCAAAGTCGTTTGTGACAGTCAAAGCTGGTCAGAGTATTGGCTTTGGCTGGGATGCGATTTACACAATGTTTGAACGCGAGGTTAAGCGCCGTGAATCAGAGCATGCCAGAATGGTACCCGGCTTCCAGCGCAGCTTTATCACTAGAGACGCCTGGACCAAACTGAATGTGAGACCTGCTAAAATTATGCAGGTACTATCTGGTGGTTACAGTTATTATTATAACCTGTTTAAAAAAATTAAAGCCTTTTATTGTTACTTGGTCGCGGGGGTGATTACCGAGCATGACAACTACAAATTGTTCTGCAAGTGCTTAAAAGTTATCAAAATGCTGTATCGTGCCAAATTGAAATCACTGCAGATTTTAAGATTTATCAGTACAATGGATCAAACATCATTTCTGTTTGTGCAATACTACATAATAGTGTAAATATGGTTGGCAACTTGGCATGTACACAGACCATCATGATCTTTGCAAGTGAATTTCCACCTGTTTCCAGCAAGAACATGTTCTAGCAGAACTGCGGAGCTATGCTGAACCGGATGACTCTGCCGACGTCCCTGGTGATTGTAAGCATGTGATGGCTACACATGGTTACTTGGAAGCCTGCAACCTGATCTTTGAGAGAGGATTTCTCTCACATGACAGAGTCACCAGTGCTGATCAGCATGTGCTGGAGAACATTTCTGAAGGGTAGCACTACTTCGAAACATGGCTAAAAGAATTGGAAGGTTTGTTTGCTCTTTGATAGCGCATTGGCTTTTAATTCGTCACCCTAACGTACACAACCAAACCATATTGAATGTATGGTTTGGATTTCATTACCAAAAGAAAGGGTAGGTAAAATACTTCAATACTTCATATATTGAATTATAATTCTACTTTCTTATTACAGAAATTGATGGCTTCCAACCGACGTCACCAAGAGAGGTTTTTAGGTTTTTAGCCTGGCAAACATGGGATTTACTAAAAATAGCAGTCTTCGGAATTAAGGGCCTCTGTGCCGATTTCTTTGCGAGGCACGGCGAGCAACATTTCTTGGCACCACTTAGAGTTAATGGCAGTGCTATGATCTTCTATTATCTACTCCTGATAATATTATATGAATTATTACTGAAAAATATATTCATATTATAATTTTGAGTTTGTTCTAAGTACAAGTGAATATAACAAAGAACACTAACCACAATTGGGCAGCTAATTGTTGCATTACTGCACAATTTAATTTCGAGTTGCAGATATGATGTCTCCACACAAGAATGTGAGCTCTACACCCAAGAAGCCTTCGTCACCCGCATTTTTTTTGTCCCCCGTACCCATGACCTCTAGCCCACACCAGAGTATGTGTAAAAAGAGGGCATGAATGTGCACGCCGAGAAAGACATGTACATCGACTGCCAAAAAAACACGAAAAGTGGCAGTTTTCAATATGCTGGTAAATAAAATATCTAAATTATGTAAACTTTCCTTCCCGCGAATTGTAATAGCCCATTTTTGATATAAATCTGTTTAGAAATGCATGTAACTAAATAATGTAATAATTCCGACCTCTCCAAACGGTTTCAGCCTGGTCTTCGATAACGTGAATCAAAAGACGCATGCCAGATACTCCACAAGAGAAAGGGGAAACGTCATGTACAACATGTGCGAAGGCCTATGCTGCGGCTCGATAGAATCCCTGTATGCATCTAGCCGAGTTCATCAGCCTACACCAGATAAACGTAGAAGATGATTCCAATCATGGATGTCGCTTCTTCCGAAGTGCAGAGGAACTATTCTACTGTTGTGGTAAGGGCAGAGTGTGTTATGCATAACATTTTATTACTGTTTTTGGCCTTCGATACTAATATGCAGTAATTTGGTTCTAAGCATTCAGGCTGACAACGTATACTGGTGAGGTTAATCCATAAAGACGATTGTTCACGAGTCCTATCTGGTTATTTCAAAGAAGTGAAAAAAATAATAAGTTATAAGTTTTTTTTGTAGGCATGATACAGAAACAATTGTGCAAAGGATCCTTGTCGAGGAACCTTGATGCATTACAAGATGTGGATGCACCTGGAAGCATCATCCTCAAGGGTATTTGTAGTTTTGACAGTTGTTGTTCGTGCAGATTTAAACTGATAACGTATGTAGTTTGTTTTTAGGCATAAATACTAAAAAGAGACCAAATAACAGAAAGTATATATACCACTCATATTCATCAATACTTGCGAAAAAGTTGACGTGATTATGTATGTCTTTCATAAAGGCCCGACCAGAGAAAATGAACCTTTGCTTTCGGGTCAACCGCGCCGCCACTCAACATTTCGGTGAAAAATGTGCGACTGCGGTCACGTTGTTTAGAGGGTTTCAAGAAAAAATAAATTCGAAAAGATACCAGCCTGCCGATCATTACATATGTCAATAGTTCGACTCTTGTCATTTGTATTGTACCTAAAGAGTTCCAAAATATATTTTCCTAACAGACGTGAAACAGTCGTATAAGAGCCTGGCCACTAACTTCATAAAACAGCAGCCTGAAGGTCGTATGTCGCGCGCCGCTTTGACTGTACGCGATCGATCGGCTATACTATAGAGGGTGCGAAACAGTAGCAATCCGCAATTGTTCACCGTTGCAACTAAATTTTCCTCGTGTGAAGAAAAAGAGGCAGTTTTCTTCGAATTTTGCAATGGCAAATGTTCGTCATTAGTGGCAGAAATGTGCATTGCACACCACCGAGGATGATGCCCAGAATGACGTTGGAAAGGATTAAAATTTCCATGCGGTTTTGTGGAAAATTGTGGCAAGATGGCGTGGGTGTGTCGTAGGCCATGGTGACCATGCAGCACCCGCGTTTGAGCAGTTGAAGGTAACACGAACAAATGGTGGAATTTGCAGTCAGGTGATGAGCTCCTGGCAAAAGTTTTGAGTGAAGATTGTAACGGTTAATGTGCAGTGATGTTTGCATGAAGTAAAAATGCATGCTGCGTGTTTGTATAGTGCGAACTGTTTACATATTTTTTATTAATTTTCTGTGTATGTTTTTTTTTTTCTGCTCAATTCAAGGCCTGCTAGCCTAATGGACGCCCTCTATTGTGGAAAAAACACCTTAAAGTAGGTATCACCAGTAAAGCCACATGTATGCGGTTCCTGCTGCACCGCGAGGTGAGAGAAAAGCCTTCCCTTTCAATAGGCGAAATTAGCACGCAAGATTGATTATTTT
>NW_014578558.1:0-6708 GCF_000485595.1 Priapulus caudatus
ACAGGATTGACAGAATTGAGTTTTGTGTTCACAAAATTGAGTTTTGTGGGACAGGATTGCCAGAATTGAGTTTTGTGTTCACAAAACTCATTTTTGTCAAGTTTATAGGTACAAAAATGCCTGTCCTGCATGGCGCCCCGTAGGACCGCTATAATTTGATAATCTTACTATAAACTGTGGAATTTCTGTCTGTGTGTGTGATCGTTTCCGCACCGCTCAACGTATTCTCTTCGAACTTGGTCGAAACATTCTACAGATCATGACACGTTGCATGGGCTATTTATTTTTTCCACAGTTTTAGTTTTTCCACATTCCGCGTTCAAAAACATTAAAAAAGTGGGACATTTTTTCATCGAGCCCGGGGCAACATCACAACACGAATGTAAAAAACATTAGTGCATCACGTGATAAATCGTTGAAATTCCATTGGATAACGTCGCAGGTACTATGAAACAATACTCAGGCGGGCTTTTGCGCGACGCATTGTTATTCATGTTATTGCATTTATGCATTGTTATTTGCATTGTTCGAATTAAATTTCAAAATTCGAATTCAATTTCCCCTACCTGTAGCAGTTTTCCTGAGTCATCGGCGTTGTTATCAGTCAGACGACAACAACATGGAGCGCTCCAGATTTTTTTATTCACTTCATATTTGCCGAGTAGATTGCAAAGTCATGTGATGCACTAAAAACATTAATGCCTGTTGTTGGGGGCCCTATGCTGTCATAGTGTTGCTTTGGGAAGCAATAGTGCCCTCGCTACCGCTCGGGCACTATAGGTGCGGGCGGACAGCCGGGAATTTTGCCACATCCGGGACTTTCTTAACCTAGCAACCAGCTGTGCCGGTGAAAACAACAGCCTGTCTCCGTGAGCTTACACACGCAATACCCGATTTGTAAACCTAAAGCATATTAATTTCCTTGTATATATGCCGAAAACTTGTGTAGTAGTAGGTTGTCACAATCTACACATACTACACAATCTACAATCTAATATTGCACAGATAAGAAAATATATTTTTTTGAGCTGCCAAAATTACATAAGAGTCCAGAGAGGCGTGATAAGTGACTGCCACTTAAATGTAAATGAGTAAATGTAAATGGTACGCACTGGAGTCCGTCAAAATTCTCCACTATTTGTTCTGATCATTTCGTGACAGGTAACTACTATTTTATAACTGCGTGTGTATGTGCGTGCGTGCGTGCGTGCGTGTGTGCGTGTCACTGTGTGTGAGAGTGCGTGTGCGTGCGTGCGTGCGTGTGTGCGTGTCACTGTGTGTGAGAGTGCNTGATGAATGGGGTAATGAGATCGAGCTAGTTGAACGAAGGGAGAGGGAGGGGTATGTGGTTACTGAGATGGGAGGATGGGGGGGGGGAAAGGAGATGAGAGTATAGATACGGTAAGGTCGGAAAAAAGGGATTTTGGGCAGGTAGAGAAGTGGGAGAGAGTTTAGGTGAATGAATTGATAGAGGAGCTGGCGGAAAAAGAAAACTGAGTAGATGAAGGTGGGAAAGGAGCTAAAGGAAGTTCATAGCTCCCCATCTAATTCTCCTCCCGTCCTGCTACTACCCTCTCCACCGCCACCATATTGCATCTCGATCTCTGCCTCCAATTCTCCTCCATTCCTTATACGATACATTTAAGGCAGTGAATTCGCAAGTTTAAAAACCTGGCTCGCAACATTGGGGACAGTGAATTCTCCCGTGCTGCGAAACTCATCGTATAAAAATGCGTGCTGGCGTTCCAAATACGCGCACAACTGCGGTCATCGGACAGTAACCAATCATCAAGATCAAGATCAAATTAAACATGCACACTATAATCGCTGATCACGGCATCCTTACTCTCCACTTTTATCTAGAAGTAAAATAATATAATGCCTGGCCTGAAGCATAACTATAAAACGCCGCAGAGCATAGATCTAACATTGGTCTATAATATTGTGAACGAATACTGCACACTACGCCTGACATGGCAATCTAGCACCGCCCCAACATAAAGTACATAAAATAAACCAGAAGAGACCGGGTACAAGATGTGACGTTCGTAAAGATGCGTTGTTCCCTCGACCCCTGGAAAGCGGTAACGCCGCGCACACTTCCGGCGTGACCTGTGGGCGCTACGCGAGCCGTGCGGTGTTGTATGTAGCATCTCTGCGCTCACCCCTATACGAAATTCTCCGGCGCCGAAGGATAGCGGCGCGGCGAATTACGTATAGCGGCATCCTAACACGCGCCAGGTTTTCGGACAACGTACATCGGTTCTTCGCTACATCGGCCTTTTGAGGCGGGCCTTTCCGAAAATTATAAATTGACACAGCGTTGTACAATTCCTCCGCGCAGTCGTAACCGTCATGCCGTATTTTCGTACCTATCTGGGCCGTTCTCGACCACTCTCTTTCTCGTCTTCTCCTGCACTCCGCACGTTGTCTCTCTCTCTCGTCTCATCAGGTATCTCTCTCTCCTCCTCGCTCGCGTCCGCCGCCAACGGGTTAAATAAGGCTCTATATACATGCATCAATGCTGCCTGCAGCAGGCACACAACATGCACTTGCAGCGTTCAATAAAATGAATGCTAAAATAAATAAAATTACAAAATCTATTTAACTAACGATAGTCACCTGCGCGCAAAAACCCCCCCGAGCCAGCGTTTGGTGATAAGCATTGGACCGTGCCCGGCCTGTCACCGCGTGAGGCGCGGAAGGAGTCTGGAATGTCCGCCGCTCCGCCCCTCCGCTCGTAAAAACATGTGCAATATATATATATTGGTCAGTGGGGCGCGTATTGTATTATTACTACGTGTAGATAAACTAGCCACGGCCCACGCCTAGTGCGACGTGCTCGCAGGAACGTGCCTGTCGCCACCGGCAGGCTGCGGGGTCAAGAAGTTGCATAAAAAACTCGCACGGTACGGAGCCAGAGCGCTTATTCAGATAACATCTAGTGAAATTCTCAATGTAAACAAACTATGGTCAACTCACAGGGCTTAGCCAAATCAACGTAGGGGTACTAAGCATGGCTACGATAATTTGAATCCTACGTCGACGATTGAGCTAGCACGCTTCGGACCTAACCGCAAGTATCTTTCGCACAATAAAGGTATAGTTATTCGCACGTTGAACATCCCACGCGGAGCATCCTAAGCTGAATCGCCGATCCTTGTTGGAAAATCTCCCGTCTGAAAATCCCTCGAAAAGAGCCTGTCGCGCGCCATCTATGGGACTCCATATTATAATTCGGCGTAGAACGCAAAGAAAATCGTAATACTCAAATGCGTGGCGGACTCGCTTCGCACCAAGTTTGTAAACCATTGGCGTATATCCACGATACGCTATTACTAACACAGTTAACAAACCATTAAGGTCACTATAAATATGCAGGTAACGGAGCTAGATGCGCAGATCTTCTCCTCCCCCTTTTATGTTCACGCGGCTGCCGCGTATATATAGCCGTCAATTCCAACAAATCTAGTAACAACTTTTTGATAAAAAAAACTATAATAATTATAGTAGCCTAGAGTTATAACTTTTATTCCACGCAGATATGTTAGTGCAAGTTTATGCATGGCTAACGTTTATTCATGGTTGGCACAAAGTTAAGGAGTATAACGTTTATTTTTACAACCTCCAAACAGTACCTAATCTTTCAGTACTGGTTTCTAATAGGTGCATATATATGTGCAGGAAACGTTTGTTTCTAACCAAGTAAAAACGTTAATTGATGGTTAGTTCATATGGCTAATGTTTGTTAATGGTTAGGGCCTACAACAAAGTTTATTAATAACGATTAGTGCATCACGTGATAAATCGTTTAAATTCCATTGGGTAACGTCGCAGGTACTATGAAACAATCATAGATATCATATAATAACGTATATTTTATACAAATATACGTTGTTATATGATATCTATGGAAACAATAGTGCCCGCCTGGGCGGGCACTATTGCTTGCGCGACGCATTGTTATTCATGTTATTGCATTTATGCATTGTTATTTGCATTGTTCGAATTAAATTTCCCCTACCTGTAGCAGTTTTTCTGAGTCATCGACAGGTGGCGAGACCAGCGTTGTTATCAGTCAGACGACAAGGACAACAACATGGAGCGCTCCAGATTTTTTTATTCACTTTATATTTGCCGAGTAGATTGCAAAGTCATGTGATGCACTAAAAACATTAATGCCTGTTGTTGGGGGCACTATGCTCTCATAGTGTTGCTTTGGGAAAGAATAGTGCCCTCGCTACCGCTTGGGCACTATACCTTCCCTCAGCAACACTATGACTATGAGAGCATAGTGCCCCCAACAACAGGCATTAATATATAATTATTTTTACAACCTTGGAACCCTAGATAAACGTTCAGTATTGGTTTGTAATAGGTGTGCAGCTAACGCATGTTTATAACTACATAAAAACGTTAAATAATGGTTAGTGTGACGTTCATGACTAACGTTTGTTCATGGTTACGACAAAGTTAATAAATAACGTTTATTTTTACCACCTCGGAACCCTAGATAAACGTTCAGTACTGGTTTGTAATAGGTGTGCAGGTAACGTTTGTTTCTAACCATTTGGCAACTATATAAAAACGTTAAATGATGGTTAGTGCAACGTTTATCGCTAACGTTTGTAGTAAACCATTTCGAAACCATAACAAAACGTTAAATGGTGGTTGACACAACGTTTGGGGCAAACGTTTGTCAATAACCTATATATAACTTTATTTATAACGTTTAATAAACGTTCTTAGACGGTTTAATTCAAACCAAACCAAAATAAAACCAGATCATAACGTTAGGAAAACGTTATGTGTTAGCTGGGTGTTTGGCATTACTCATACATATTGTACTGTACCGGTACATCACTTGGTGTCTTGAAAACTTGTGTATTAGAATTTCTGTACTTTACTACCATTCCGAAATCCAAAAAATTCTGAATGCCGAATTAACGTGTCTGGTCCCAAGGGTTTCAGATAATAGATTGTGTACTGTATTAAAGTGATTACATCACCGTAAATAGTAAAAGTAAAAAAAATTATGCCCACTTTTACACAAAATGTAAGTGATTCTGTTCACTTGTTATGGTTAAATTGCTGCATTATACTTCTTATTTTGCTACTCTGTTCGATGTGAACAAACCCTCGTGACTCGTACATAGCCCATAGCAAGCATTTAATGTAAGTCCCGCGGAAGTGCGCGGCTTAACCGCTTTCGGCGGTCGGGGAACAACGCATCTTTTGCGCAACGCCATCTTGTACCCGGTCTCTTCTGGTTTATTTTATGTACTTATGGTGGGGCGGTGTAGATTGCCCAAGTCAAGGCGTGTTGCCAGTCGTTCAAATATTAATAGACCATGTAGCTCTATGACTCTAGCCCGCGTATAGTTGCTTCAGGCCAGGGATTATTATTTACTTCTGATAAAAGTGAGGAGAAGGATGGTGATCAAGCGATATAGGTGCATGTCTTAATTGATCTTGATCTTGATGTTGGTACTGCGTCGACCGCGTGTGCGCGTATTATGACGCAGGCACCGCCATTTTACGTGGTTATCCGAGCCACGGGAGATTCACTGTCCCCAATGTTGCGAGCCAGGTTTTTACACCTTGCGAAAATTCACTGCCTTCATGTATCTATAGGAGGAGGAGAATGGGGAGATCGAGCTGCATATGGTGGCGGTAGGAGAGGTGTAGCAGAGGGAGGAAGAATTAGATGGGGAAGCTGTGTTCCCTATAGCTTTTCCCCACCGCATCTACCTCCCCAGTTTCTTTTTCCGCCTCCTCTATCATTCCATCCACCTACCTTCTCCACTTCCTCCTCCTGCTCCAAATCCCCTTTTTCGACCTTCCCTATATCTCTAACTCCTCCTCCTCCCCCTCCTCCCCCTCCTCCCCTCGTTCACCTAGCTCGATCTCCATTACCCCCATTCTTCCTCCCCCTTTTATGTTCACGCGGCTGCCGAGTATATATAGCCGTCAATTCCAACAAATCTAGTAACGACTTTTTGATTAAAAAAAACTATAATAATTATAGTATCCTAGAGTTATAACTTTTATTCCACGCAGATATGTTAGTGCAAGTTTATGCATGGCTAACGTTTATTCATGGTTGGCACAAAGTTAATGAGTATAACGTTTATTTTTACAACCTCCAAACAGTACCTAAACTTTCAGTACTAGTTTCTAATAGGTGCATATATATGTGCAGGAAACGTTTGTTTCTAACCACATAAAAACGTTAATTGATGGTTAGTTCATATGGCTAACGTTTGTTAATGGTTACAACAAAGTTTATTAATATAACGATTAGTGCATCACGTGATAAATCGTTGAAATTCCATTGGATAACGTCGCAGGTACTATGAAACAATAGTGCCCTCTTGCGCGACGCATTGTTATTCATGTTATTGCATTTATGCATTGTTATTTGCATTGTTCGAATTAAATTTCAAAATTCTAATTCAATTTCCCCTACCTGTAGCAGTTTTCCTGAGTCATCGACAGGTGGCGAGACCAGCGTTGTTATCAGTCAGACGACAAGGACAACAACATGGAGCGCTCCAGATTTTTTTATTCACTTTTTATTTGCCGAGTAGATTGCAAAGTCATGTGATGCACTAAAAACATTAATGCCTGTTGTTGGGGGCACTATGCTCTCATAGTGTTGCTTTGGGAAAGTATAGTGCCCAAGCGGCAGCGAGGGCACTATTCTTT
>NW_014578558.1:6880-39774 GCF_000485595.1 Priapulus caudatus
AAAGAATAGTGCCCTCGCTGCCGCTTGGGCACTATACCTTCCCTCAGCAACAATATGAGAGCATAGTGCCCCCAACAACAGGCATTAATGTAGAATTATTTTTACCACCTTGGAACCCTAGATAAACGTTCAGTATTGGTTTGTAATAGGTGTGCAGCCAACGCATGTTTCTAACCACATAAAAACGTTAAATGATGGTTAGTGTAACGTTCATGACTAACGTTTGTTCATGCATGGTTACGCGGCGACAAAGTTGATAAATAACGTTTGTTTTTACCACCTCGGAACCCTAGATAAACGTTCAGTACTGGTTTGTAATAGGTGTGCAGATAACGTTTGTTTCTAACCATTTGGCAACTATATAAAAACGTTAAATGATGGTTAGTGCAACATTTATCGCTAACGTTTGTAGTAAACCATTTCGCAACCATAACAAAACGTTAAATGGTGGTTGACACAACGTTTGTGGCAAACGTTTGTTAATAACCTATATATAACTTTATATATAACGTTTGATGAACGTTTTTAGACGGTTTAATTCAAACCAAACCAAAATAAAACCAGATCATAACGTTAGGAAAACGTTATGTGTTAGCTGGGTGTTTGGCATTACTCATACCTATTGTACTGTACCGGTACATCACTTGGTGTCTTGAAAACTTGTGTTTTAGAATTTCTGTACTGTACTACCATTCCGAAATCCAAAAAATTCTGAATGCCGAATTAACGTGTCTGGTCCCACGGGTTTCAGATAATAGATTGTGTACTGTATTAAAGTGATTACATCACCGTAAATAGTAAAAGTAAAAAAAATTATGCCCACTTTTACATAAATTGTAAGTGATTCTGTTTACTTGTTATGGTTAAATTGCTGCATTATACTTCTTATTTTGCTACTCTGTTCGATGTGAACAAACCCTCGTGACTCGTACATAGCCCATAGCAAGCATTTAATGTAATGATCAATATATCAAATTGCCCAGATTTTTTGTATTTTTAACTAGTTGAAAAACAATCTTATCAGGCAAGAATTTGAGGATACATTTAGTGCCTTTAGTACATATACTTTTCATGTAAAAAAATTGCAACAATATTTTTACAAATGTATACCATAAAAAATTCGAGACGTAGTTAATTTATAACAGGTCTTGTGCGTGTGACACTAACCACAGCGATGGCCCTGCATCGAAAAGCCTTCTACTAGTTACGACAGATGTTCCCAGATGTCGACATTTGTTAGAAGATCGCGATTTTCATAAAGTTATCACAAAGCTTCTGCGCGTGCGTACACACAAAAATCTCATATGTGAAAGACGGGCAAGTAGGAATAGAAAGAACGCAATCGAGGCCGTAAAAGATGGAAGGAGAGAAGGACGGGCAGATGGAGGGTGGAAAGGAGAGAAAGGAGGAGAGATGGGCGGTAGAAAGGAGAGAAGGGAGGAGAGATGGAGGGTGGAAAGGACAGAAGGGAGGAGAGATGGAGGGTGGAAAGGACAGAATGGGGGAGAGATGGAGGGTGGAAAAGAGAGAATGGAGGAGTGGAAATAAGAGAAGGGAGGGATTTAGGTAAGTCGTCTGGTGAGAAGTAGTTTTTGAGAAATTCGTAAAGAATTGGAGGGAGAGAGGGGTAGACAGAGAAAACAGTGAAACATAGCAAACATGAAAGAAACCAGGAACAAAAGACAAAGAGAAAGAGAGCGAGAGAGAGACAAAGAGAGTTCCAGAGATAGAATGAGGGAGAGAGAGGGAGAGAAATATAAAAAGCGAATGAGCGAAAGAAAGAGAGAGAGAGATATAGAATGAGGGAAAGAGAGGGAGAGATATAACGAGCGAATAAGTGAGAGAGTGAGCGAGAAAGCAAGATTTAAAATTCGAGTGAGAGATAGAAAGAGATAGAGAGAGAGAGAGAGAGAGAGAGAGAGAGAGAGAGACAGAGAGACAGAGACAGAGAAAGAGAGAGAGAGGAGGGAGAGAGAGATTTAAAATGCGAGCGAGAGAGAGAGAGAGAAAGAGTGTAAGAGAGAGAGAGAGAGACAGAACCGAGTACTGAGCGTAGATATTCGCTGACTACGCTCGTCTTGGCAGACAAGCGAGTAACTACTGCTGCTGCATCGTTACTCCGTCTCCATGTCGCGCTTGAGCCTGGCTAAAGCTGACAGCATCTTGTCCCGCCACGCCCGCCGCGCCCCCATCTCTCCAAGCGGCGTCATTTCCTCCAGTTGTTTGTTAATCTGCTCAAGAGATGGCGGTGGCGCTGTGTACACCGGCGTCGGCCCCATGGTGGCGCTCACATGCTCCAGGCCGGCTCCGTATTGGCGCATGCAGTCGACTATGCCTAAACAAGAGAACGCATCTACTTAAAAATATATAAATAAAAATAAAAATAAAGAAATAAGATATAAATATAAAGATATAAATGAAAAATGGCGGTACGAAGGGGCAGGAGTAAGGGTAATCGTAACCAGAATTTAGGTTAAAGGAATATTTACGAGATTTTTGCTCAGAAACCCTCAATCTGAAAGAAATCTCGCAAAATATCGTCTCACCTCACAGCGGCTATATCACTGTTTACACCAACGTTAAAAATTCTCAGATTTTATGCAGTTATATCATAGAAAACTGAACTTGAAGACATCGTACCAACTCACGTACCTAAAATCTAACAAGTGCCGCAGAGCGATAGCGCTCAACTGACGTGTACTGTAGCCGGGTATTCTTCTGATAAACTCACTGGCAACCGAATCAAGTGCGCCCTCCCGCCACCGCGTTGATATGCTTTGCTATACCGGTAGTACAGTAATAAAGATATAGCTGTGTAACTTTAATGACTTCGTTATAGAAACATAGTGTATATATACATAGTAACATAAAATATATGAACATCTGTGTTTAGACTCAGACCAAAATTGCTGCGGTGCGATTAATTGCATCACTGCACCCTGGTCGATGTCTCGCGCTATCACGAGAAAGTCCAGGAAATAGCAGCGGAAATCAAACACAGAACGCAAAATTGTAATCGTGCATCAAAACTATCACTGGTAGTGATTAATACCCCCGCAATACCACTTTGTCGGATGGGAAATGGAAGGTCATAATGTGGCATATGTTATGAGTAAAGAACACACTGAACACAAAAAGATATGACACAATTACAAAAAATTATAATTATAAGACACGGCTTCCATGGCAACGGCTTAACTGACGCACACATCTACACTTCGTATTGATCAAGTGTATGAAGTTTCATTGGAATCTCTTGAAAACTGTGAAAGTAGTTTGCGCCATGAACTTTTTGCAATGGCAAGGGGTAGTATAATCAACGATGAGTTACGGTTTCTATTGCAACGCCTTGACTAACGCACACACAAAATATGTTGCGCACATCTACACTTCGTAGTGATCATGTGTATGAGGTTTGATTGGAATTGCTTAGAAACTGTGGAAGTAGTTCGCGGCACAAAATTTTTGCAACGGACTGACCGACCGCCAGACCGACCGATTGTGAGATCACCCCGATATACCCCCAAAACTTCGTTTGCGGGGGGGGGGTATAATTAACTGCTGATAACCGCCCCGATTATTCGTATCAGTAACCTCACTTTAACTGTTAGAAACTTTTGTTAACTTTGTTTGAAGGTCACGTTACTTTATGCAAACGATCTTACCGTCTACGTTTAGAGATGAGATTATTTGTATGTGACCGCTGTGAAGGTTACGTGAATTTATGCGAACGATCTTACCGTCTACGTTCAGGTATTAGATTATTTGTATGTGACCGCTGTGAAGGTTACGTGAATTTATGCAAACGATCTTACCGTCTACGTTCAGGTATTAAATTATTTGTATCCGTGACCTCTGCAACTATCTTACCGTCTGCGTTCAGGTGGGCCGTCTCTAGAGGACCGAGGAAGGCATATCGCGGTCCGAGACCTGCCCACATCACCTTGTCAATGTCGGCCACACTCAATACTCCATCCTGCAAGGCAACGACGGCGAGCGGATTGAAAGTGATCACGTCACCGTCAATAGTGAAAGTAAACATAAATTATGTCCACTTTTCCACGAAATGTAAGTGATTCTGTTAACTTTTAATGGTTAAATTGCTGAATTAATGCAATATAATTATACTTCGTATTTTGCTATTCCGTTCGATGTGAACAAACACTCGTGAATCATACATTGACCATAGCAAGCATGCAATGTCGTGATTTGTATATCAAATTGCCCAGTTTATTTTTTATTTTTAACTAGTTGAGAGACAATCTCATCAGGTAAAAATTTAAGGATACATTTAGTCCCGTTAGTACTTACTTTTCATGTATAAAAATTGCAAGAAAAAGTTTACAAATATACACCATAGAAAATTCTTGACGTAGGCAATTGAACGACAATGTTGTATTTCGATAGCTAATACTGAGGAACCAAGGTTTACTATATAATATACGAACAACGAATTTATTCCTCGTCAGTCCAGGCTGTCACATTGTTGTTCGACACTGAAAGCGCATGTTACAGTATTCTCACGTGCAGTTACAGTGGCGCACCATTTCTTACACTCGCTCTCACTGTTTACGATAAACTTTTGACCCTCAAGAGGAGGGTTAAACATGGATTTGTTGACTGTTAACAATGGAGTGAACTGCTTTTGCTATTAGAGCCTCCTCCCCTCCCCCTTCCCCCTCCGGAAAGGTCTTAATTGGAACCAAGGGTTCAGGAAAATCGGTGTTGTACCTGTATTACTATTACTATTAGTATTAATTACAATACACTATTACTATTACTAATACTAATTAGAGTAGTATAGTAATTACTAGTAGTACGAGTATTACTAGTAGTATTACTACTACTAGTAGTACTACTACTAGTAGTACTAGTTACTAGCAGGAGATTATAGTAAATTCACAGTCTATGATGCTATTATTAATATAGCTTATTATAGGGCTATTTTCAGCCTAGGTCCTAGAACTAGAAGTAGAACAGTTCCGTACCGCACAATTTATGGGCCTAATCTTTATACGATACCTTATCCTTTGTAATTCTGCCCAGAACAAATATAAGCCTCGTCTACACTACGAAATTTAACTCGAGTTAAGCGTCTATACGGGGCCTTAACTCGAGTTAGCGTTAACTCGAGTTAGCTTAACCTCGCCAGTCGATCCAGGTTAAGCTAACTCGAGTTAAGGCCCCGTTTAGACGCTTAATTTGAGTTAGCGAAAAGTACATAACTCCACGCTAGGCGGCAACACTCGTAATATCGATCGGTAATAATCGCTATCGTATGTTGTCATGTAGACGCTACATAATCGCTAACTCGAGTTAACGCTTAACTCGAGTAAAATTTCGTTGTGTAGACGAGGCTGTAGATTTGTTTTCATTCAATCCCAGATTATTTATGGAGCTACTAACTAGCTCAGAGTAATTAATTGTCTACATTCATAATCCATTTTGGTTCTAAGCAAATAGTTCTCCATTTACAAAGTAACAAGGTAAAGGTGAAGGTAACAAGTGGAAGGTATATATACATCAGGAGTTAATAAAGACAAAGGAGTCTGACACGTATTTGGTACGGATTTCACTACATTTTGTCGTACGAGTTTGATGTGAATAAAAATTCAAATGTATACAAACATGAGCTTCTTTTGTTCACTGGTCCTTATTCTATCTTCCAGTAGTATTACAAACGCTTCCTTCGTTTTGACATAAATCGTACTTTTGCACGGCATGGTTTTCACGTTATTTACCGTCGTGTGGCGAGGCCAAGTGGTAAATTCGCATACACAGCAACTGGAACGAGGCGCGACAGGGATTGCGTCTCCCGTACGTTATCTCCCGAAGAAGTTTTTGTTCGGCTAACAAAGCCGAGTGATGACGACGTTAACTCTCACCTTTATCACATACAGATGGTCATGATAAGTAAGGTGTAAACACATGCATTCGCCTGCAATTGCATAGTAACGCTTGCTATGCAAAACATGTGCGAAAAGCTACAATCAGCTGGAGCGTCAATTTACTCGCTATAAGATTCATACACATCATTCTTCCGTGGGTGAAGTAGTTAAGATATTTTACCAGCTCAGCGTTTATTTAAAAAAACTGCGGGATTTAACCATAAAAACAAGGCATTCTAACTATAGTTTCAATGTAAAATAGTTTTAATTTTTAAACCCAGCATGGGTGCAACGTAACTTAATTTCTAAGCGCATTTTTTGCACTCGGCTAGACTACTAAAAGCCCTGCCGCGCCTCGTTCCAGTTGCTGTGTATGTGAATTTACCGCTTGGCAATGCCACACAACGATAAATAACGTGAAAACCATGTTGTGCAAAAGTACGATTTATGTCAAAACGAAGGAAGCTACACGGTTTGTAATACTACTGGAAGAATAAGGACCAGTGAACAAAAGAAGCTCATGTATACATTTGTATTTGTATTTTTATTTTGAAGCTCATGTATACATTTGTATTTTTATTTACATAGAACCCGTACGACAAAATGTAGTGCAATCAGTACCGAATACGTGTTAAACCCCTTTGTCATTATTAACCCCTGATATACATGTTTGTGTTCTAGAGGTCAAGACACACTGACCAACTGTAATATTTGATAGAACTTAAGGCAAATAAAATATTATTGTATAAACCATTCCTAATTGGCTAGAGCGAGATTCTACGACTTTCACACGGAACATAACAGTTGGTCTTTGGCTGCCGTGTTTTTGCCTTCAGTAGTGCAATCATTACATGAAGATATTTAACTTTAATAATTTCTATGATTGATTTGTAGGCAGACATGCAATCAAATCTTCAGTGGTCCATTTTTTTTATTCCACAGTAGGTACCGCAGCAATGGAGACTAGGCGTGATCCTATAGATGAATTTGTGGAAAGCGTGTTTGAGATGGAAGGTATACATGTTTTTCGTTCTAAGTGCTATAACCATGATATGAAGGGATTTATCCATCATCATTCCTGTGATTGATTTGTAGACACATTCATTTAAAAAAATCTTCAGTGGTCCATTTCTTTTATTCCACAATAGGTACCGCAGCAATGGAGACTAGGCTTGATCCTATAAATGAATTTGTGGAAAGCATGTTCGAGATGGAAGGTATACGTATTTCCGTTCTAGTTCAAGTGCTATAACCATGATATGAAGGGTTTGGGTTAGGGTTAGGGTCATCATTTCAGGGTCAGATTTTAGGGTCTATCATCATTTCTATGATGATTTGTAGACAGACGCATAAATAGCACATATGCTATTGCTAATAAGCTTAAAGGGACAGTAGCCTCTAGGATTTTACTGCATAAAACTGTACTTACTGTATAACAAATTGTCTATACCCACACGTATTTGTTACCGGATACCTAATTTCATTGTTATAATTAATTACACATCAACGCTACAAAATTTGAACGGCGCCATGACACCCGACACTGACGCAGCTTTTCAGGTCGCTAGACGAAGATATTAGCGCCCTCTGTTGAGCTGCGTTCAATGTTCCCCGCAATGTTCCTTCCTTCTCATGTCTCTTGAGCTCGGCCTCTATAAATTCAAATGCTGCCAGGACCTGCGGTGGCCAAAAATGGAAACGACGTAAGCAAATAATTTGGAGGGCCAGTAACATTGGCAAAATACCGGGCCTCTGTGCCGGTGGTTTCAGCCGCGTTAGCGAGTACCTACATTTTTGTTTATAGCTGCACGAATAACAACAACAACGAAACGCTTCCCAAATAACATTGACACTCATTACCAGTGTTTTCCCTGTATTGACACGAGTGAGGCGGGCCGCCTCGCTTAAATTCTCAGCCGCCACACAGAAATTTGTCCAAAACACCGCCTCGCTGACGAAAATCACTGTTCTTCAATAGAACAGTGCTTATAATGCACCAACAAGTGCCGCAGTGCGACAGGGCTCAGCTGGTGTCTGGTATTCTGCTGATAAATTCATTTGTGCATAGCAAGACGTCTTATACATAAGTCTTCTATATTCTTGTTTGACTTTCGTAGCCAATTCGAATAAATCTATCAGCTACACTTTCGCACCCACCTAATCTCTATGGGCTAATTCTAATAACAAGAACAATAATAACAATTCAAATACAAGTTAATGAATGACATTGACGTTGACATGAAATATTTAAACATATGAGCATGGATTTCAAAGTTTACACTATCGACTATAATTTATCAAATAGAATGTAACTAGAATGATTGTCCCAGAGTAATAATAATACCCCCCCCCCCGCTTCGAGATGTTATGGTGCCTGTATGTGTAAATTAGAATTTGTCAACGAACGGCTTCATGGAAAAAATCAGCTGCCACAGAAAGCGCAAGCAAACGCAGAGTGAAACATAAACAACATCAAGCACATATATGCACACACGCACGCACGCACACACATGCACAGAGAGAGAGACACAGAGAGGAAGGACGGCGGGAGGGAGGGATGGAGGGGGAGAGAGGGAGAGACAGTGAGAGACAGCAAGAGATAGACAGAGAGAGAGAGAGGGAGAGAGAGAGCGAGAGAGAGAGAGAGAGAGAGAGAGAGAGAGAGAGAGATAGATAGACAGAGAGAGAGAGAGAGAGAGAGAGATGGATTATAATCACATGTGAGCCGGCAAACAGCTGGCACGAATTAAGGCGGCGGCCAGGGCAATTGATTTTACGCGGGTGGCGGCTGGCCAGTTATGTATAAAGTGGGTGGGAAGTTATGTACGAAATAATCCAATAGATGAGACTCAGCATATGTCATGTATAACCAAATGGGTTTATTTACGAAAAACGGCCATGAAGCTTTCGATGCTGAATGGGCAGAGGGGATGATAGCTGTAGAACTAGCCCTTTAATTGCTCTGCCACAGTGTAGTGTGCCTGTCGCAGAGCGAATGGCTATAGTTCTAGAGCTAAGGGATGTTAGATACAATAATGTAATCCAACAAGTGTACGGCTGTGGGGTGTATAATGTACTATTGTTAATGTACTAATGTCTTAGCGTGGCTGTTACATACAATATTGTAATCCAACGTGAGTACAGTAATGTTAATGTACTCTTGTTAATGTACTAATGTTGTGGCCCTAGGGGCAGCCGACTACTGTATGACGGGCGTTATATAGTTAACGCGTGTTTAGTTGTGTGGATTCATTGCTCGGTCCTGTCCTTAGGCAGATAGCGCATAACATGTGGTACCAGTGGAACAGAACACAGTTATATTCGGTTAACTGTACTGTTATACTTATAGCTTTATTGTTTCTTACTAGCTCACAAACAATTCCCCTGCATTCGGATACGCCGCGGATCTGTATTTATCTCGTATATGTAGCTTACGCTACCTAGCTGGCGTTATAAGTTATCTGGTTTGCCGTTATTGCGATTATCAGTGCAGCGTGAAGCGCTGTTCGTGGTTTAACTAACCACTAGACTAACATTGAAGAATTAACGCGTCGCCGGCTTCGTCTTCTCCTCTCCCCGTCGTCATTTCTTTGCGTAGACTTAGGTAGCCTCCAAGGTGTCTCCCTCGTAGTCACTCCTGGCTCTACTGACCTGAAATCCCGTGGTTCTTTCCTTCCCGTTTTATTCCCCGTACCCGTAGTTCTACCTACCTGAAACCTCAAATGCTTTCTTCTTCTTCCTCTTCTGCTTTTTTTTTCTTTTTTTTTCTTTTTCTTCTTCTTCTTCTTCTTCTTCTTCTTTCCCTACCGGAAAAATAACGCTCTCTGCTGCGGTTCGAGGCGCCTTATATACCTAGCTGGCTGCGCCCCCCCTCCCTACGTGCCGTTGTTAAGTACGCGTCGTCAAAACACTACTCCCAACTCAGATTTCGTGGCTGGTGCAATTGTTTCCCTTGCTGACGCAACTCGTTTCTAAGTAAATCTCGACCAAGTAAAACTCGATCCTGTCTTTAGTCACTGTATGGTTATTCTATTTATACTGCGAGTTCAAACTATCCATCCTGATCTAGTCTACTGCTCATGTGAGTTACACACCCCCGAAATCTCCATACTAATGTCTTAGCTGGGCTGTTACATACAATACTGTTTAATCCAAATTAAATGTACTCTTGCAATGTCTCTCTCCTACTCTTGTTGGGTTACATTATTGTATCTAATGTGCTGGATCTGGATCTGGATAGTTTTCTGCGTATCCCACAGTTACGTGGATAATAACGCAGGGATAGCTATAGGGAATGCTATAGCTAGCCAAACGGTGTGACCTAGCTTGGGTACAGCCAGGTAGTTAGTCTTTTAGCCGAATGGCACTGAGGGTTCATGGTCATAGCTAGAGTCTTTTTGCGCCTTTAGTGGTTCTTTTACGTCCCCATTGGCCTTAGTATTACTGGAGACGCGACCGCCATTTTACGTGGTCATCCGAGCCACGGGAGATTCACAGTCTCCAATGTTGAGAGCCAGGTTTTTACACTTTGAGAAAATTCACTGCCCGGCCGTGATCCGTCGGCGAATGTCTGTCTGTCTGTCACGGAGTGAATGGCTACATGGGCAGAGGATCTGTCAGCGAGGATACGCTGACGGAAGCATCGGCGATCATTAATCTAAGCCGCATGCTCACCTGTTTCTGCTCGACGTCGTAGACGCAGACGGGGTGACCGACGGCGGCGAATAGCATCGACCAGCCCCTGCCTATCAGTCCGCTACGAAGACAAGCCAAGGTTAACACGACAGATCACATTTCGTAATTCTCTCCCTTCCTTTTTAGTTAACTGCGATTTTGAGGCTTTTTCTACTGCGATCCGCAGTGTTGCATGATCTGTTCGTTCGAGCAACTTTCTCTCTTTTCGTCTTCGTTATACTCCACTTGACTTTGAAGACAATTATTTACGAGGTTACGAGGTTACAACGTTATTACTGAAAAGACCCAAGACTCGGGAGCGTAGACACGGTAGATCAAGCAAACATTAGTCATTATTATTAATTGTTGCCCCACATTCTATGTCACATAAGTACGTGACCAATCATCTTCCTAACCTGTGTTTATCTAAATGCATTGGTCGGAGCCATCGCTCCCCTGTGCGACTGCAGTATTATTCAGTAGCGACTGCCACTGCCATTGCGAAAATGAATTGTGGTCAGCGATTATATTATACGATCAGGAGTATACATGAAGACAAAGGAGTAAGACACATGTTTAGTACCGATTTCACTACATTTTTGTCGTACGAGTTCGATGTGAATAAAAATACAAATGTATACAAACATGAGCTTCTTTTGTTCACTGGTCCTTATTCTATTTTCCGGTAATATTCCAAACCGCGTAGCTTCCTTCGTTTTGACAGAAATCGTACTTTTCCACGACATGGTTTTCACGTCATATACGGTCGTCTGGCGAGGCTTAGCTATAAATTCGGTTACTGTCCTATAGACCGAAGGTCCGATAGACCGAAGGCCCGATAGACCGAAGGTTTATTCGAATACGCAGTGGTTACACGTCCGGAATCGGTCGCCTAGCCTCCAGGCTACGCATCCGGACATCTATATTTTTAAACTTAATTTCTAAGCGCATTTCATGCACTCGACTAGGCTACGGCCGAAAAACCCTGGCGCGCCTCGATGCATATGCTGTGTGTGGGAATTTACGCGGGCATGCAGCCCTATAGACCGAAGGTCCGATAGACCAAATATTGCAAAGAGTTAGGGTTAGGGTTAGGGTTATAGTGACATCGGTGGATGTGCGGCATATTCATGTTCGAATACGGCATCAGTATTAAAACCGTTTTACATTTAAACTATAGTTTGAATGCCTTGTTTTTATGGCTGAATCCCGCAGTTTTTTTAAATAAACGCTGTGCTTAAGAACCAGTCCGCACCTGCAGCTACAGCTAGCACACACGCGGCCATTGACCTGTGTGTGCGGTGTGTGCTGTATCTGCAGGTGCGGACTGGTTCTTGCTGCCAGTGGTAACAATAACTACTGCTAAAGGGGTCGTTGTCGTATCAGGTACTACAGATATGTACCCGAGGTACATATATGTATACACAAAGTGTACCAATTCTGTACTAGCAGAAGTGTACCCTTACAAATTTAACCTAACCCTAAACATACCTCCAATAGAAGAATATAAACATAATACTAACACAACCTAAAACTACCTCGCGTACATATCTGTAGTACGCTGATACCGCCACAACGACCCCTCTGCATAACCAACTATAACATAACCTGCCAACGATAGCTATTTTACCCCTTTCTAAATGCTCTTGTCGTAAATCACCATGAGTTTCCGTTGGCGCGGCCATATTAGGGGTTGACTGTCCCGTTGATTAGGTGTGACTACTCCTTTCTACTGTCTGATAAAGTCTTAGCCTAAGGCTAAGGAAGTAATGACACGACAAAGATCAGCTGGTCAAGAAAAAACGGATGAAGCACACGGTCGAGCACTTATATCGAATCCATTTGTTTATTTTGTTTCACTTTTTTTATTTTTAATCTTTACTTCATTTTAACTATTTTTCCCAATATAACTGCACTATTTAATGACTTTATTAAAAAATATGTAATTAATAATATTTTTTTAGTTAATTAATTATTAGTGGATAATTAAATTTAATTAGGTTGGTAGAGTTAGAGCAGAGCACTTAATATCAAAGCTGTGCTTTATATGCTCTGGATTAGAGTTAGGGTTGGGGTTAGGGTTAGGAATGTAGGGCGTAGCTGCGGTGGTTCTGGGATATTGGTTCTAGGGCGGTTTGAGGTATGGAAATAGAGTGCTTACCAAGACGAACAACAGACCAAAAACGCACCCGGCAGTTAGATGCGATAGAATGAGACCCCTACCTAGGCGCACTTAGGCATAAGAACTATAGGCATTTAAAAAAAGAAACCCTCCCAACGCCTAACCCTAACCTAACCTAAACCCTAAACCTAACCTAAACCCCCTAACATGCGACTTGCCCTCTTTCGCACACCTCCCGCCCCCCCCGCCCCCCCCCCCTCCCCCGACCACACCCCCACGGGCCACCGACCCCCGCTCCCCTCTCGCGTACGCCTCCCACCCCCGCGCCGGCCCCACCCCCTAACCCCCTCCTCCAACCGATCCCCAACCTCCTAAAATAAAAATTTTTTATTATAATTCAAATGCTATAAGCCATATCATATCGCATCCTTTCCTGTCGCTTTTGCACCAAAAACATCCTTAACAAGCTTTTGCCGATGTCAATCGCAGCGCCACCTATCCGCGAAACAACGTTAAGCTTAACAAATATGCTCAACCATGTGCTCAACCATAGTGTTAGCAGATTTTTTCTCCGTGAAAAGACTAACTGTCTTTGGTACATGTATATTATCATCTTGAATTAAGCCTAGTGCAATAAAGATTTAATAAATAATAAACTAATAATAACGTGAACTGACAATATTGTGATGTGGCGAGAAGTGAATCAACAGCACTTGGACGCGTTTCAACCTCATAAACCCACAATCGACTCCGTACACTAAATTGACTACGTCACGAATTTTCTACTGGTAATAAAGTTGTAAAAAAAATTTCCGCATTTTTTTACCGATAAAAGTAAAACCATAACGAGAACTAACGTATCGTTCAAATTCTTACACTGATCAAGACTTGTTTCTCAACTAATATAAAAATGCCAAAAAAACCTAAACCAATTCGAATTAATGTTTCCAATTAATTGCTTGCCATATGGCTACTGTATGAGTCACAGTGTAGTGTGATCGAACCAATATTAGTAATATAGGAAGTATATATGCCAGCAATTTAACCATAAAAAGTGAACAGAATATTTTATTATTTGTCGTAAAAAGTGAAAGTATATTTTTTACTTTTTTTACTATGTTCACGGTGACGTAATCAGCTATAATGATATATAAACACAAATGTATTCAACTGCTCACTTCGATGCTTCTATTATTGCTCTATCGACAGTCACTGCCAGGCCCGTTAGTGGCCTCCGCAAAAAGTGCCAGCTGCAGAATACTGTATCGCCGTCGGCGTTAGGGTATCTCCCCCCGAAAATATGTTTGAATGTAGAGCCGTGGAAATGGCATTTCTGGCATGTCTTTCAGGCGTATGTTGAGGAAGCAGGGTCTGGTAAAGTCAACCACATCTGATCATTTTAAAGAATCAAATTTGTAAATTTCAAAGAGGAATGTAGCTAAAGCTGATGTTTGACTAAAGTATCTAAAATAGAATATTATGAGTATAATACATAATAAAACCTTTATTACAAAATTGTATATCACATTTGATGAAAAATAAGCCTATTTTCAATCTGCATTTATACTTTCACTATTACATTTGTATGTTTTGAAGTTTGAATTTGAATAGGCACATTGTCAGATTAAATACACATTCCAAATCTTAGAGCACTAATAAACACCTCTAATTGATCAGTATTAATAGTAATACCAGACAGTCCAGTCAGATAACTTGTCATTTTATTAATTTTTATTTCAATTTTATCTTTTCTGCCTGGATGGCAACTTACAAATTCTGAAATTACATTTTGTTCATCTACCTTATCTAACATGTCTCGATGGACATGCATGACCATTGCATTGTTGACCTTAACTGGTCGTGCTCGGTCGGGGGGGCACTCCATATATATTGCATGGTAGGTATGTGCCGCGGAGAGACCCCTATTTTCAACCCTAACCCTAAACTTCCGTTCCAGTGCATCGCATTTTGAAGAATATCTCGTTCCAGAGCATTTTAGTTACCATGCAGATCTTACATTTTTGCCGTTCCGGAGACCCTAGTTTTTTTAATATTTCCGTTCCAGTGCATCGTACTTCAGAATACGTTGAAGCCGGGCCGTCAAGGCATGCATGCAACGTGTGTGTGTGTTGTATGGTGTCGTGCGTGCGTGTGTTTCTGTGTGTGCGTGTGTGCGTGTGTGCGTGTGTGCGTGTGCGTGTGCGTACGTGTGCTGTGCGTGCGTTCATCTCTCTCCGGGTTATGTTTTTTCTCCTCTACATAATACAACAATTATTGGTTCAAGTGCTACAGCATAGATTTTAAAGAAAATCACTGTTCCCCCCACAGTTCCGGAGACCCCCTCTTTTAAACGTGTCCAGTGTCATAGCATTGAATTTCAACGAAATCCTAGTTCCGGAGACCCCCATTTTCGAACATAGCCAGTTCCAGAGCATACCCCATTCAACAAACATTAGTTCAAAAAGTTATAAAATTTGACTTCAATTGTCCTTTAAGGTACATGTATAAATCAAACATTGGAGGTGACAAATGACAAATCCACCAACCTTACCGATCAACAACCTTGTAATGGTCAATTCACACATTTGCAATGGTCATGTCCATACAGGATACGCAATAGGGCCTATACCGTAACTAATGTGCACACTTGTTCATACCAAAGTTACACTACAGTCACCCCATCAGAGAGCTCAACATTACCAGTCACACGCACAGCCATACTTCCAACATACCGCAATACTTATATCATACCAAAATTAAATGCTCTATCAGCAACCACGTAAACACATAGGAAAGAATATATTAAAGAGCACAAATCCTAACTTTGCCTAATAAAGGACATAATCACCAAGCTTTCTGGGCTGACGTCCCTCGAGACACTGATCAACCGCCTCCGAGTCCACACAATGCGATAGATCCTCCCCTGGAGGTACTGGGGTATCCACGACAGCAGGAATGCACGTAGAATCTGGGGAACTACCTAGAGTTGGTGGGGTTTTTATAACGCCAGGAATCTCGGGGAGGCCCGGAGGATCACCGGAGCCTGGGGGATCACCGGAGCCTGGAGGATCACTGGAGCCTCGACCAACACTACCCTTCGCTACCGTCGTCTTCATCGGACGAGTCGACATCCGCAGGAGAATACCGTCGTCCACTCTTGACGATGGGAACCTTGTAACAGTCAGACTGTCTGACTCTATACGACTGGCGGCGAAGTTGAGAACCGGCAAACTTTCTAACATTACACCAACTCCCCTCAACGTT
This sequence comes from Priapulus caudatus, assembly GCF_000485595.1. Classification (NCBI taxonomy): domain Eukaryota; kingdom Metazoa; phylum Priapulida; class Priapulimorpha; order Priapulimorphida; family Priapulidae; genus Priapulus; species Priapulus caudatus. The sequence continues at coordinate 22,829 of NW_014578558.1, forward strand.
TACAACCAGATACCTATCGCGAGCATGTGACTTGTCGCGATCCGATCGCAAATACACCAGATCTCCAATCCCAATATGCCCCGATGGGGGAGTAAGTCCACTAGGCGTTTTAGACATTTCACTTAATGGGTGGTTTGAACACCTCAACTCATGTTGACGCAGTATGATTTGACTGTCGTCAATAGTTATCTGCTTGTGGGTGAACTGGTCACGCTGAGTCCACATTTCCTTAGATGATAACCCCCCATTCCTCAGCCGGGTATTCAATCGTGCAACAGCAATCGCTAACATGACAGGCAAAACAGCACGGCAAGAGGGATCTTGACGTAAGATTTCCTCTTCCAACTCCTGTATCGCCCTTTCGGCTACCGGGTTTTTGTTTACATTCTTAGCTCTACCTAACTCCAACGTAACGCGATGGCGTGACAGGAGTTCATCATTAACCAGTGCGGCAAAACCGGGTGCCGGATCTGTTCGCACAACGGCAGGGGGTCCCTCAAGGGGACATAACTCTATACACAACTGCAAAATCGCATCCCTAAGCGTTTCATGACGTTCGTTCTCCACAAATGTGGCCACGGTATAAGAGGTAACATACTCTCGAACGATCAGAATCATCTGACGCTCACGTCTGATGACATCCGCAGCAAACAAATACCCTACACATTCAGGCGGATCGCCTGTACTTTGTTCACTGGTCATTTGTGGGAATTTCTTGAGAGAAGCACACTGATGACAGCCCTGCGTGACGTGACCTATCGTTTTACCCAGATCCAAAGCGTGGAAATATCGTTGAACAACGGACTTCAACTGGTAAGCGGAAGGATGGTCCAACTTGATATGTAGGGCAGTGAGGAAGCCTTCAAGTGCATGTCTGGGGATCACAATACACTCACGAGATGGGGACAATGGTACCTCATGTCTCACCACAAGTAAACCATCCCTAGACAGGGTAGCTATGCCCAAGTAACGTTTAACGTCTTTGACATTTGTGAGTTTCTTTGACGGCCGAGTACCCTGACGCAGATGAGCGCATGTACGACGCGAATCAGCACATTCTGACTGGATAGCTATAACCAAGCAGACCTAATAGTGAACGGCATTTTGACAGACCCATCCAAAACTTCCTTCGTAGAAACGTGACGCAGAACGGAGTCCTCAATTTGTTGGGCAAACGAACAGACTTGACATACATGATCCTCACACTCCGGTGCGTTACGACTAGCAAAGTCCGATGGTAATATGGCTGACCCGCTAACGTGTCTGACTGACACCTGATACCGACTAGCCGTAGACAAGAATGACAGAACTCTGGGGCTGGCAGAGAACTGACCCCTACACAGCTTCTCATATGCCTGCACACACGGTTTGCTGTCAGTGAGAACACATGCGGTTGCAGAAGACTGAACGATGTACGGGCTGAAATGTTTTATAGAAGCGGCAATCGACAAAGCCTCGATTTCACACGGTAACCAGTTCACCTGGTTCTTGCGTACTTTTGCACTAAAGAACCCGGCAAGTAACACCTTAGACCCCCGGGTAACATACAAGGTGGCCCCCAGACCATATCTCTTGACTGACCCATCTGTAACAATCCAGAGTTGATCCTCTGACCTGGGTAGGGTAATGGAGCGAGTAGTACCTAATGCCTCCTGGGCTTTTTTGAAGGCACTACGTAGGTCATCGGTCCACACAATCAAATCCTTCGATTCCCGTCCCGCAACCGCGTCATCTAAAGGAGCCAACAGAGATGAACTGCCTTGAATTACCCTGGCGAGGACCTTAAACGCACCAACGAAGGAACGCAGACCTGACACCTGAGTAGGAGCACAACACGCAGATAGAGCAGCAACACGATGTGGGCTAGCCCGAATAGTACCCAGTTTCCAAATCCACCTCAAAATTGACATCCGTTTTGGAGCAATAATCGTTTTGGATGCAGACAAATTCAAGCTGCACAGCTCTAAGGCAGACAGCACCCTTTCCCATGCACCGAGTAACTCCTCAGGAGTGTTCCCTCCCACATACAGATCATCAGCCACTTTGGCTACCACACCTTATTCTACCAAGCCGCCCCGCACCCGAAATGTCAGTTCCTCCAGTGCTGTCTCTGAACCGGGTATGCCCATGGCTGAGCGAACGTAAACTCTAACACCCTTGAACGGAATGACAGTACCGCAATACTTCATAGACTCCCGGAAAAGTGGAATCTGGTGAAAGGCCTTCGTAAGATCAGTGGATCTCCACTGATGGGCAATCTGTCTCAGAGTAGAATCGACATCCGGCATCAAAGACGGTTGAGGTTTACTGTACCGACCGACGTCAGCAAACGCTGTGACTAATCTGAACCCGCCACTAGGTTTTTTACAAGAAATGACGGGCTAACATACTCAACATGCAGAGACCCCAATATCCTCCGGTCGCTTGAACGCGCCAATCTTCTCCAGATCGTCGAAGTGATTCTGAAGTTTAACTAGTTGATTGTACGAATATTGGGGTGTCCATCCCTTACGCTGCGGAGGAAGTACAGGGCCCATGTTAACTATGGCCTGAAATGGTCCAACTGCACCGTTGTAACCCTTGAACACAGGATTAAATACGTCGTCATATTTCCGGAGACCGTCTATAAATTTTCCCTTTCACTCCCCCGTTAGTATACTGTCTGGATCAACACGCATTTGATCCAAATGACACACATAACAGTAGACACCCCGGGACTAGCGTGCGACGATGGACATGGATGTGTCGCCGATGCTATGTTAGACTCTCGTGCTGGCCTGAGAACCGTGACCACATCTGATGCCTCCTCCGCCATTGTCCGCCGCACCGTCGCAATGTGTTCATTGCGGCAAAATGTCTTGAGTTCTCCCGTCAAATTTGGTATGCGAACCACACCAGATACACTCGAGACTAAGCCGGGCTGAGGCCAGAGATCAGACTGTTTCTCAGCACATCGGTGGCGCTCAATAGCCAACACATCACCAGAACCGCAAAGGTCGTCTGGAATCTTTACTTCTACGAACCCCCAAGGCCAAACAGTAGTTGTGTGAATGGGTGCACGTATCACATGAGCTCTCCGAATAACGAGTCTGTCACTCGGAGGCTGTAGCAAGTCATATTTGAACACGGAATCATTGCCAACAGTCATTTGGCACTGTGCCGATCAAACTAAAATATCGTTTTGTTCCATGAATGGGATACCCGCCAAAATATCCGTGTCCAAATTCTCCACGACCAAGCCTTTAAACTGAAGTTTATGTCCATCACGAGTGAAAAACAAACGAGTCTCCCCCATCACTTTCAATGGGGATGACCCATCAGCCTGGTGAGCGGACTGCGAACTGCTAGAAATGTTGGTGCCTATGCTCACAGCAGTAGACGCACGTATCATATTCCCAGTTGCCCCACTGTCCATGGTCACACGAACTGGGTGATAGGCACAAAACACATCAAGATATGGTGACTGGCGGATCTGAACTCTGCCGACAGTTTCTTCCAAATAACGGTCACCTCTCATCACACTCATCTTGGACCTCGTGGCCGTCCGACCTGACTACGTCAGATGAGCTAATAAAATGGGCGCCTGTCGACTTGAATCCAAAATGTAAATGGATCGTCTGTCATATGTTCTCAATGGAAGTAGAGTTCTTCACAATAGTATTGCGAGATATAACCGGGCAGTAATTGGCCACTTGTTTCAGCATCAATTCAAGCATGCTTACTTTTTGTTGTGCCATACGCCGGTTATTACCCGGTACGTCTCCATCGTCATCCACAAACCCCCGGAGCGGAGCATTACGTGTATTTTTCTCCCAATCGACGCCATCAACAAGAAATTGGGCAAAATTTGCAAATGTATATTTGCAAATGTCTCCTTTGCAAGTTCTGTCTCCAAGGCTCGAAAGAGTTCACAGTTTCAATTTTGCTCAAACACCACTGCTTCGGTGCCCGAGTCGCCGCCATCTCGGAAAAGTCAGCCCGCCGGTATAGTGCGTCCACAGCAATTTCAATTTACGGTGTGACTAATGCATAACTGCGATGCTAGTGTACAGACACACAATGTCCAGATCGAACTTTATCTCCAGAGACGTGAAGTCGGGAACCGCTGCCACCACGCCAATATAGTCGAAAGAACACTAGACTTACACAAACACACTACACGTCAGGATTATTACTTGATCCGACACGAAGGAGCAAGTGACAACATACGTGCACGCGTAGTACACGTCAATACCAAATACGGTATTGTCTACGCACGTAACTTCCTGTAGTGACTGCCTGGCGTTGGCTATAATCTCTGTGACGCTTGAATTTATGGAAGTACGAAAAGTCTAACGCTAGCTGGACACTATCCATAGTATCCGACCCGAGCGCGATCGGGAGGCTTACGTCTGGATTGGGAGGCTTAAGTTTGGCTCGAGAGGCTTAAGTTTGGCTCGGGAGGTCATTTTGGCACGATTCGAAATTTGAATCGAGAGCAGAGCGGGTCGTATAGTGTGCGAGTGCTTACTACGCGACTCGGATAGTGTGTGTGGCCATCCGACCCGCCGCCGAGCGCTGAAGAAAATTGACCAATCACAGATTGGATTTAACTTCATTTTGAAAAAAATGCTGGAAGTGCGTTTGCTTGCTGCTAGGGGAAACACTCCCGACCCTTAGTACACGCTAAATCCACTTGGAACGCCACGAGAGTGCAATGGTTTGCGCCAACTTTGAGTCAGACAGTGTGCGGTGGCCTCCCGATCGATCAGGAGCGGGTCGTATAGTGTGCGAGGGCTTAGTGCTGTGCACAGTGCAAAATCGTAGAGTGTGCGGCTAGCATAATTAATTAGCAATTATTCACGCGAGGTAATGCCCATAGGCTTAAATACAGACGCGGCCATACTGCCGGTAAGAAAGTGCAGTTACTATCACATGGAGCGAACGAGTTGAGGTACATTTCGAAAAATCTACAGATACATATAAACACTAGACCGAATAATTCTGTCCCATATAATCTTTTTTATATATTGGTGAGGGTTATTGGGGCCAATAACCCGCACCAAAATATAAAAAAAGTTATCTGGGACAGAATTATTCGGTCTAATATAAACACCTATCTTGGCTATGGTCTCTGTGAATTTTGAGTTTATGGGCGTACGTACGAGAAGTCTAATTAATTAGCGATTATTCACGCGAGGTAATGCAGTATTAGACTCTACGCTGCTGCTGCTAAGACGCTGCCGTATTGATGTGTAATGTCGGTTAACGAGATGCGGTACTTTTTTCATCACGGTCGGCAAATTAGGCGAGTAGTCATGTGTGTACGGATTTGGATCGGCGGGGAAATTGGAACGGCCTGGAATCGGAATCGCACGAATGGGAATGGAGGTTGGGTGAATGGGAATGGCATGTATGGGAGTGGAAGATGGGAGAAAGGGAATGGAATATTGTCACTGACAAAGAATAAAAGTGTCAATGACACTGTAGCTCACATTGGGTGTGATAGAAGAGGGAGGGGGATATATAAAGCAAGAGTATATATGGGAGAACTCCCATTATATAGCATATCTCCAATTATATACTCTTGATAATGATATATATGCGTAATTTTTGATGCGAAAATAAATGTTTGAGATCTGAGTCTGAAATCTGGGCGAGAGATGGCGCTACACCTGAATGATTGCCATTTTGGTTTTCGAATATCGCACAAATAAAAACAATAAAATATTCCAGTCAAATTACTATAACGAAGAATCTAAAACACAATATTACACGTAGGTATGATTGTAGAGTTGTTGACCAGTTAGACGAAATAAACGTAATAGGACGTTGTCATCTCTCCCATAGGAGTAACAACTGTTTTTGGGGCTAGCCTTACACATTCACATACACAAATTTTACAAAATCGAATGAATTAATCTAGATGGTCATTTTCATTTTTGCCAAAAAGTAGGCATGACTAGAAAGTAGGTCGATTGGCGTGCTCCAAAATAAGACGTTCAAATCTTTCCCATAGGAGTAACAACTGTATGCAACTTGAAACATGTGGGTCAAGCGGTTTTTGAGTTATCGTTGACCGTAGGCAGACACTTAAATGCATAGTGAAATTGCCAAAATCTACCTTAATTATTTGCATAATTTTAAAATAATATCAAAACCCGTGTGATGTTTTGGGGCCAGTCCTTATTCATTCACATACCAAAAATGAGCAAAATCCATTAAACCGGAACCGACTTATGACCAATTCCATTTTTGCCAAAAAGTAGGCGGGCTCAAAAACAGGACGTTCAAATCTCTCCCATTGGAGTAACAACTGTATGCAAATTGAAACATGTGGGTCAAACGGTTCTCAAGTTATCGTTGACCGTAGCCAAATGTTGACGGACAGACGGACGAACGGACGGACGTACGACGGACAACGCCCCATGGCAATAGTATAGCTCATCTTGACAATGTCAAGGTGAGCTCAAATTCAGCTAGGAATCAGGTCACATAACCTCATAACCTCATAAGTGATAATCTTCAAAAGTCCTGGAGACTATAACGAAGATGGAGAGAGTGGATCAAGTCGGTAGATCCACACTGCGGATCGCAGCGGAAAAAGTTGTGAATTTGCTATTTACTAAGGATGAAGGCAGTGAATTCCAATACGAAATCACATTGCGTATTTGACAATTTATTTTGCACGTTACAGACCGAGGGCTAATCACAAAAGTGCAATTATATTTATACCTAAATGCTATTTAACCGAACGATATTCATTTTAGGGCAAATTTATCCATATTATAACTGAAACTATATTTCGTTTATAAGATATTACAATCATTTTGCTTTTAAATGAATAAATAAGAAACACCCTCAGTCTGTAGCCTTTAACTGAAAAGTGGTTTTGCGCAACTTATCAGATCATGCGCTTTGAGTGGTGCCACCGTCGTTGTAATCGAACTGTAGTCGTTAGTTTTAAAACATTTTTTAATAATATTTCTAATGGTGATTGAACCATGAAACTTTTTATCTAGCGTAATTTTAACCTAAATTAACTGAAAATAACCCTAGAACCTAGAGTAAACTATCCCTTTAATACGTGGAACTTGTTGTGGAAACACAGATCTACTGTAACAGTATGCCTACAGCCACCAACATATGTAGAATATAAACATGATTATTACTAAAACTTTGGGTGTTTCCTTGAGTGTATTCATTTGAATTAGGCAGTTTGACTGACTATGCATTAAAAACTTGGTCTTTTTCTTCTGCTTCAATAGGCACCACAACTGATATCTACACTGAAAGTCAGCTTGTGCAGAATGATTGTGGTATGGAAGGTGAGCAATTTATCACAAGGCAAATTAATAGAGTGTACCTTAGAATGTTATATAACCTGATGCCACACGTGGACAACTGAAATAGCATCAAAATCTGAGAATTGTAAACATTTTATCTGGATCTCATTACTTGTTAGTATGGGCATCTGTATTTTATGTTAAAATACATTATTTATCACACAGTTATTAATGATAATATCAGGATTTTATTTTTATTTGCGCTTGATAGAATGGTAGTCATATTTCTTTAAAATTAAAATTGAAATATATTAGAAGAATTTATAAAAATATACTCTGTAATTACTGAAATTAACGTTTTATAGCTGTCTCATTTATTTATGGGCATAATAATGACACAATATTCTTTTTTTTCAAATAGCTACTGAAGTACCTATTCAGGATGCAGCTGTCGAAGGTATATAATAACATAATGAGAATTGCATGGGAGCTTGTTAACTCTGTAAGACTAGTAACGTTTTTTTCACTTAAAAGTAAATGTATAGCCACACAAAGAGACATTGGTCTTAAATGTTATGTTATGTTCCAGCGTTGGAAGTCTATATAGACTCCATCATAATGCCACCCGTTATAGCTGAAGATGTTGCTGAAGTGCGCAGTGATCAAGGTCTCGACCGTAGTCGACACACGAAAGAGATGGAGAATTTGAATGACAATTGGGCATCAGTAAGACAACGCCTGCTGAGAGCAACATTGTCAAGAGAAAGTGCAGATGTAAGCTGCACTATGTGCAAGGTTTCACAAGGTATACTTAGTTTCTATAATAATTTATCATTCTTAGGACTCCACCAATTAATTGAGACTTAAAATTGTGTACATAATTTTAAACACATACATGCAAAATTTATACATATTGAACACATAGAAGTAATTCTGCTCTTACATTGCAGTGTTGATAAAAACAAGTGCAGATAAATCTTCTAGAGAGATCATATTTGTCATGAATATAATATGAAATACTTGTTGTTATAGGAATATGTGAAGTCGTATGACCTGGCGATGTAACACAAACATCATAATACAAACACATTGTTATGCGAGATCTATTTATGCTTTTGCAGGTGTCATATACTGCCGGCAGTGCAATGCGTGTTTGTGTGCTGCATGTGACGACGATACACACAATAAGCATCCATTGCACGACAGGAAAATGCAGGCTGAAGGGCAGTGGACCGAGTTGACAACATGCCAACATTACGATCCGGTTGGGAATCGTATCATTGCTATTCGTACGTGCTAGTTCTGCATTTTAGCTGGAGAAGAAGAAATTATATGAGTTTATCAACCCAGTATTGGGTTGTAAATTGAATTTAATGTCATATTTTTTACGTAAATTAATTTCAAGATGTTTCGCCTTCTTGACTAGGTAGCTCGTATCACATTGTCGCAAAAAATTACTCAGTGATGATAATGTATTGGCGTTACATCTTAGAAATGATGTAGTCTTTAATTCCACAGAAAGAGTGCTGCCATTGCGCCTTCGTACAAATTCATTCTGTGGGGACTGCGGCAGTAGCAAGAAGGAGGTGACGGTGGGAGCTGGAGTGTCGGCTGTTACGCTAAATGGTTTGAATATGTCCAGTATAAAGCTAGCAATTGATTTGATAGCATTATAGCAATTTATATGCAAAAATGTAAGATTTATGATAATTTATATTGTTTATATAACAGTCATATGTATATGGTGCGTTTTTACTGTACATACAGGAAGATATGATCTGTATCTCCCAAGATACACCTGTGGTGAGTGTGGCTGTAACACACACCAGCCATCATTGGAGTTACTGGTCAGTAACAGATGGTGGCCAGGTACTCCAGTCCGAGTGTCGGTAGTGTTCTCTGAGGAACTCTTCAGAGCATGGAACTCCTTCCACAATATCTGCCCTGAGTTTCCTGAATCCAGGTTTCTGTCAGCAATCTCTCAGATGTCAAAGGAGTGTGGAAGGGTTAGTTTCAATCATCCTAATTCATATTGTAAGAATATAATCTAAAATTTCATACTGAAACAGACACTTCATGTGAGATGAGCATTGTAAGTGTTTAAGTTATGGTGTATACATTTTTTGTAGAAGGCCTCCATCCCTACTCATGTATTTGGGCGGGCATTTCGAGAATGGAGAAACCTCCAGTTTGAGTTATCCCAGCTCACTACGCAGGATTTCTTGCAATGCCCGGCATGTTCAGAAGGGCAGCATGCTGCACATGCCGATGGCAACATGAAACTTTACCATTTCGCAAATGTTCCAAAGTGAGCCAATTGACCATTGTGTTGCTTTTACATAATTTTCAAAGACATCAACAGAGAAGTAAGTTAACCTACTGTTAACAAATTACTGTTCTAACAGCTGGCACATAACTTTATTTAGGATTAAGATAATCATGCTGAAAAGCTTGTTCTTTTAGCCCATAAACTTTTGTAAATGAACTGAGTGAACCTGTTTGAAAAATGCATTTTATAAACAAAAATAAAATACCACCCATATTATTTATTGCAGAGGTGTGGGAACTTCATACTTTGAGGGGAAGTTTGTTGCAGATAGTAATGTGGTGCAGGAGTTTGTTGGTGCCTACACCAGTTTTCCATCCAGTAAAGAAAAGGTATACTGTACTGTTTTATAAAATATACTCTACTCCTCTACATATAACATTCGATGTTTAACACAGATCGCTGTATAGTCAGTAGACCCTAATGGATTCATTGTCCATGTCTAACCTAGCTGTATAGCATAGGATGCCATAGTCTGCACTACACACATCCCTGAAGATAAATGCTGTCAATCACAAATTCACAGTTGTATAGTTCCCCACTAAATTGTATAATCACTGGCATCAAAAATGTATTCTGAGATATTGTTATAACCAGGCTTTGTTTTGTTATGCAATGATATCAGCCTGCGGTGATTGGACTGCTGCCAGAGTGAACAGTTCATCTCGTAGACCACTGGACGAGACAGGACTAGAAGTTGTGGCCTGCCGGCGTAACATTATGATGGGCAGTTTAAGTATGACGAGGCGCGAGGTCTTCGCGTACCCCCTCTTCCTACAGAAATTTGTTGCCAGTAAAAATGGCAGCAAGTTCTTCTGCACAGACGTGATGTGCCGCTATTGGCCGTGGCTACAGAGAAAGGCAACCTCCTCTGAGGAAGTGCGTGATTTGGTCACGCATATGAAACCCTTCCTGAGTGTTATGCATGCCAATGCGCATGCGTGGCATTGTCAGGTATGTCATGAACTTATAATGGTAGTAAATATACAACATATTTACATTAAAAGCTTTTTTATTAATTTCAGCCTATTGTCATCAATGATTATAATTATCTTCAAAGTATATCAATATTAAAATTTGATTGCCGTCAGTGAACAAGTGCATTTGTTTTCTTTTTGCAGACTGTTTATTTTATAAATAAATATCATTTATATTTTGATGCATTCTATTTTAACAACTAATTTCAGGTGTTATGGAGTGGGAAATGGCAGGAGGGTGCCGCTGCCACCACAGGAGAAGAAACTGAGCAGTGCTTTTCTTATATGTCGCGCTTACGGAGCACAACTCGCTTCATGAGTAAAGCAGGTGATTGAAAGTTCTAGCCGATGTTTTCTATTAACCCCAGCTTACAAGTGGTAGCAATACCATGCATTTATGTAATCCAGTCACACAAGCTATATTATCAAATTTGTAAGCCGTGTATGCACAGGCTTTCAAATTCCAGGCATTGTCATGAGTACTGTTTATATCAGTAGTGACTAAAAGCATAGCTATTTGTTTTCATTTATTATTCTTAATAATATTTTTGTAAATTTTTACTTTCTATACTGCCATTATTGGCATTGTTGTGAAAACTAAAAAGAGTTTTCGATTTATATGGTACATCAGGAAACTATTAGGTCGGCCAAGCATTGATAATAGTTTGTAGCGCGACTGTTTTAATATGGGTACTACACAAACCCCCAGTGCCCCAAAGATTGACCTACTGCAGTTACATTCTGACTTGATGCTCTTCGTGTTTTTATTAGAAGAGTTTTTGTCATACTGTTTCTGCGGTAAGAAAAATACTTCATGGGCAACTAACTGGTGGTTAGCAAATGGTTGTGAAATTTTTTCATGTTGTTAATTTTTTCAGGTGATGCTTTTTCTTTTCAACAGAGGTGAAGATATTTTAAACGTTGCCCGCTTCCCAACTTACAGCTGTACTGTGGATCGATGAATTTCTGCCATGCATGCATGTTAACATTTTCACAACTTGCATAGTGCCAAAGGGGGAAAACTATCGGTTCGCGTTGGTGAAACAGTTGGTGGAGAGGGAATATCATACCTATTAGAATTTTAGAAATAATCATGCTAATGCAGCTCTTCCATTCGTTGCCAACTTACCTGATACATTTATTGTACTGTTGTAGTTTTTCACAAAACCTGTAGATTAACCAATGCACCTGCTCTTTCATTTAGTAAGATACTATTATCTTGAGCACCGCCTATTCTCCTGTGTTACTCTATTTTCAGACACTTCACCTGGTTTTGCACTTGCCATCTGCATCTTGTGCTACAGCCAACCGTGTAGTCACGTAATATACACCGTGCAAATAATACGTCTGTCCCCCTCTGAGACGCTCACTTACACGCTCGTGTACTTATATATATATATATTCTTGACCGAAATTGTGTAACTTTGTTCACATTATGGTAAGTATTATTCATTTTTTCCAAGGTCTAGTCATAACTTCATGATTCAATTTCAGGACGTGAGGACGAGCTGACTAATGCAGCGTTCTTCTGGAACATGCGTAAAATCAGAGGCATGTCACGGGCACTGGCAGTTAGATATGTGAAGGTACAGTGGGGACCCTGATATTGCGCGCTCCGATTTAACGCGAATTCGTATATAATGTGATGAGTCATTGGACCCTCTTTTTTTGCTCTTATATAGCCACATATATATATATAATCCCAATTTAGTGTGACCTTACTTTTTTCGCGATGACATTTTATGAACCCCAACCATCGCGTTATAATGGGCTTATACACTGTATGCATGTGCACAAGAATATTTCAGTTTGAAGCAGATATTAATATTTCTGAACAACAAATTTTTCAGAATATGGAGAAGTTGGAGGCATCCCAGACTGACCTTCAGCACTGGTTAATTCTCCTTCACATAGACTCTGCAGACGAAGTGGAAGATCTATGGATTGAGGAGATCCAGGCAGCTGCGAGGGGTATAAACTAATACACACATTGTGTAGGAGTACCTTGTGGAGGTTTTGTGTTTATTCAATTCAGATCAGAGTCGTGCAAGTATATATTCACATGTTTAATTAAACATTGAGAAATAGTTTCCTTAACTTTATTAACATCAAATGCAGGTATTATCAGAGGTTAATAATGTCAAATTTATCATTATTAACCCCCTGTATTATGTGTCACATATACTAATAAATTACTTGTTGCACAATTTAGACAGGAAATGTGTGGGGATTCTAGGCATCGAGGCAGATATAGAGATGACTGTTGCTGCGATACATCATCGCATTGTTAAGATAAGCAGTGGTGAGTGGATAGCACGTAGTCACTCATGCATGTTAGTGGCATACACAGTAAACAATTGAGCTAATAGATTTAAATACACGTTGAACATGTTGGGCATCAATAATCCATATTTGGATTGTGTGACAGAATCAATGGTTCATCACAACGATTTGCATCTGGCAGTCATTAGTAGGCTGCTTTTCTGTGTCATAATACAGAGAACCTTTGCTATATTAGTTTTATTACAGTAAACTTGTGACAGCACCTTTATTTGTGATAGTTTGGATTTTTACTAATCCAAAACTGCTCTGGTCTGATCAGTTTTGTGCATGAATGAAGTCCAACTTGTATCACATATAAAAATCATAAACATATACTTGCACACGTTTAATATATATGTGGTCTGTTCACAGAAAGGACCAAGCACAGCCATGCCATGCGTGCTAAGAATGTAGATGACAGGAAACGCCTTAGGCAGCTTCTGGAAAGTCACAACTCAAACAAGGGAGACCATGTGACAGAGGAAGAGGCTATGTCCTACACTTTGCCATGGATTATTCGTGAGGACTCCAGAGGTATGGCGTGATCAGACACAACCTGTGTGCTATTCAGGCTAGAGGAAATATCAGCAAATTACCATATAACCACGCATACAAGTGTTTGAAGAGCGTAATCATTTGACAGGTGTACCGTTTTCCACCAAGAAAAAGGTAGTGGATTTAGCACTGGCAAAGCGGCGTTGTTTGGAGGAGAGGTCGCTGGTGCTGAAAGAAATGCACAGCTACCTTGTATATCACAAGAAACAAGTCGCCGTCATAGAAGCAGCACTGGAGACGTGCGATTATGGTATGAACTGCTATTCTCACATTTTAATTACTCCATTCACTAGAGTATAGTGTTTAATTTTGAAACGTAATTTAGTAAAAGCACCTCAAATCTGATCATGTGAATATAAACCAATTTGGTATTATTAACTTTCAAAGTGATGCATATATATGGTTATTACATATGTTTTGAACAATGTTGACTTTGATGTTGCAGGAGAGGTAAAGCATATCTTCTCCGGCAGCAGAGGATATATGTTAGATTGTGATGGAGTTGAAGTGACGACTACTGCTGCCCTTCTATATAAGAGACTGAGCTACCACAAAAATCAACTGAGCCTGGGAGTGGTAGATTTCAAGGGGGCAATAAGGAGCATTGCAATGCCTGCCCGTAGCGATGATGACGACTTTGATAATGAAATTTTGATATTGACGGAAGCATTGGACGACTATGATGACGATGACAACTAAAGGACCCTAACTATTTTACACATCTATTTAAAATAGATGTGGTCATGAAGGGTAGGCTCTTCAACAGTAGCACCAGCAGTAACGGCAGCAGAAGTACTAGCAGCTGAAGGAGGCTGTTCAGCCGTTGTAGGTGGATCGTTTGGTACTGTTAGCAGCCTAGCTGCTCCGGTCCTCGTTGAAGATCGCTGTGCAGTCTCTAAAAGAAACACAGAAGTATTTAGTGCATGAGTTCTAAAAAGAATTGCAATTGCCGTTAGCACACTTTACAGATAACAGATAGCAGAAAGGTTTATGAATGCTTGATTGTTATATATGGCATGTTTATGTGATTATATAAATATATCAGTGTTGTATTACACTGTCAATTAAGAATATATGATTTCATTACAAATTTAACATACTGTTCCTTTTTATGCGCAGTAGCATTTCATTAAATTTACGCATATTTTGTTCGCTAGTTAGTTCTTTTTCACTCGATTCACTGCTCCATGACAAAAGCTGTGTTACAATTTTGGGTCCAACATTCACTCTTCTCTTAACGAAAAGGAAGGCTTCAACGTCAAAGGCGTCTTCCATTATTGACAGCTAGAATAGAGAGTCGAAGTTCATGAGCTTTCACTGGACAATTATTTTGTTTGCAAAATAAAGTACGGATGCATGTAGAAATACACTTTTTAATGTGTATATAAGATGGTATGTGACGATCTAGAAACCTGGTGTTACGAATATTTTGTTTGTGAAAATTGCAAACAAAACCATGTTGTACTTGTTTTTAGCTCATTTCATCAAAGCAAGTTGTAAATGTAACTATATCGATCCATTGTTTACTATTAGACAGTAGGCACCATACGAATAAGTATCCTTGCATCATAGTTTCAGCAAACTTTTCTTTAAAAATTAGGTTTGAATGCACAACGTCCATTTCTAGCTAACTTACGCTGTTGATTGTCGACTTCATCACCCGGGAAAAA
This sequence comes from Priapulus caudatus, assembly GCF_000485595.1. Taxonomy (NCBI): domain Eukaryota; kingdom Metazoa; phylum Priapulida; class Priapulimorpha; order Priapulimorphida; family Priapulidae; genus Priapulus; species Priapulus caudatus. Next base: position 37,944 of record NW_014578558.1, read on the forward strand.
CGTTTTTTCTTTAGTTTTTCTTTTTCTTCACGGTTTGGAACGAGGTGGCTGTTCCTCTCGAACAAAAACCCACAGATACATTGTTTAGATCCTATTTTATTGAGAGCTCCGCACTCTCCACATGTACGCCTCCCCTTTGATTGCTGTTGTTAAGAAAACATAATGTTAGACATAATTGAGTTTTTGGAGCAAACAAGGAAACAAGGAAAAAACTTGGCTGTGTGGATACTAAATGATATACCTACCAGGCTGACGACGTCTTCTGTGATTTCTACTTCTAGTTCAGGTTCCTGTAATAAACAATGAATCGGTTTTACATGGCAATATACACTGCGTTTGTCTTGTATTTTCCGGTTTACCCGTAATGAAAATGATCCATACTTAATACGCTCTTGGAAGTATGCATTAGAAACGTCACTCATTTCACGTTTCATCATTCCTGTGGCAAATGTAGATGCGGTTGACATAAGAAATGTGAAAGGTACAAATAATAGATTCTTTATTTAGCACATAACTTTAGTTAACAATTAATACAGCAATGTGGCACGAGCTACAATTCTGTCAATTTACAATAGATTGGTGCAATAGATGCACATTTAACGTGATGCTTACTTGTACTGTTGTTACAGGAGAAGCCATGGTTTCTCTATCAGGCACAGAAGTCTACTGGGATCCGTATAGTGTTGATCGACTCGTGTTTCTCTGTCTTCGATATAGTCACTTGAAATTCGCAGACTAACTTTATGAGTTTTATTTTATTGGTGGCGGATTAATTGTGTATTGTAACATGACCTAATTTTTTGAGAACTTTGATTCGCTAGAATAGATATGATCAGCCGACTTATTATTTAGCGGGGGTCAGGGCAGTGCAGAGGTGACATGAGATGAGCATGTGTATATATAGTACTTATTTAGTAACAATTAGAACGCTGCATGGTGCTGCGTTTACGAGTAGTTTTTATCACTGAGCTTCCAGGGCCCTTAAGCGGGACTTGGACCCCGACCGTGAGGGACTTCGTGCTCATCATGTGCGCTTCGCGCACATTATTTCACAGAAAATATTAAGTACTCCTGTCATGCCACCTCCCTTTTTAAAAAGCTTGGGACGGGCTTGTAGATTTAAAAACGACAGCGCATCTACAAGGTATAAACGATACGTGCGTCTACCAGGTATAACGGTATATAAGGCATATCGTTAATTTCGTTCACAGAAGATTCCATGGTACCTTTTTCACTGGTTGTAGTTATCATACAACTTATATAGGCAATAGGCAAAAGGAAGCATGCAGAACCAACGTAGCTAAATTTACTGGGGAAAAACCTAGCTGATTTTATATTAATAATATGTTGTAATCCGCACATATTTCATCAAAGAAAAATACTTATATCGTCGATGCCTACTGTTACATGGTTTTCTTGAATATTAAATTAGTACGGCGGATAAGCACATGAATTGTGCACTATTGCGTATAATTGTGAAACGTGTATAATAGATATACATTGTGATATAAAGCCAATTCATGTTTGTTAATAAATCACAAGAACTCGAAATTGAAAATCACGCAGAACATGATACAGTCCGACCTCCTTTGTCCGGCTATCCGTTATCCGGAAATCTCTATTAACCGGCCGCGTTCTCGCAGTGTATGTTCTCTGTTTTTTCATTCATTTCCACCAAAAAATCCCGTTCAAAATTCGCTCAAAACTCGCGCGATGTTCCAACCGTACGTGTGTTTGCGCGCATACGTGCGTACATGCGTACGTTGCGCACATACGCGCGTACGTGTGTTTGCGCGCGCGTGTGTGTGTGTGTGTGTGTGTGTGTGTGTGT
>NW_014578558.1:41671-46357 GCF_000485595.1 Priapulus caudatus
AAATTAATTCACATACACACATACGACGGCACGCACGCACGCACGCACGCACGCACGCACGCACGCACGCACACATGAATACTTAGAAACGTATACAAATACACGATATACGTATATACGCATATACGATAGCACGCACGTGTATGTATTGATGCGTGCGTGCAATAATCTGTAAATAATCTGTTACTGTTATGGTTTAAAAATGGTGCGAATTCTTAATTTATGATAATTTAATTGATATAATCAGGATTCTATCAATATAATAATTGACAGACTCCTGATATAATGCATATACGCCGCCAGGGAACAAATCATCACTTACACTGCGCTACCCCCGCCAAATAATAGGATGGCCGATGTGATCCTTTCTTGGCGAATCTAACCGCTGGTATATGACGTCATGCCATAATATTGGCCACTAATATAAATCGGCTAGGGAGTAGGGTCGTATGGGATGAAATGGACAAGGTGAAAATAAATAAAAAATATGTATGTCGCAATTAGGATTTTACTCAATTACGCAATTACGCAATTACTAATGCTCCAAACCGCACCCATATATTTCTTCTTTAGCTGAACATAAGTGTATTGATAGAATGGCAATGTTTTTCACAGATAAAAGTTTATTAATCAATTTACTTATTGTAACATTTTACAGCAATTAAGTTCTCCTCAAGCAGTTAAAAAAACTATATGACTGGCACAAGTTACATCTATAACTATCTACAACTAACATCAACGTACAGATTATTCACGAGATCACAGCTAGGTTATATTTTAAGAAGATGTTTTGACATCTCAGTAAGTAAGGTGTCTGCATATATAATTATAATAGTCAGAAACATCCAACAAGTTAAATTGAAACTTCTTAGCGTTGAGCGCACTTGTTGAAATAATAACACTTTTGCTTCTGGCAACTGCAAAAACAATACAACTTATATGCACAGATTTAAAGCATACATATTTTATATCCACATGAACACAGATTTTAAGGCAATAATTGCTATGGTTAGTACAAAAACCAAGACGAGATATACCCTTACAGCTAATACAAGAACATTAATAACATACACACAAAATAATCGATGTATGTATTTACTTAACAATTTACACACTATAGCATTTTACTTCTCCACAGCTTACGACGCAGTCAACCATCGACCCCTTACCAAAAAAACTATACCAGCAAGTAAAGGATGTGAGACTGACAAATCTGATCAAGAACCTGTTGGCAAACAGGCGGTTTCTCGTGGATCTCAATGGTAACTGCAGCAGATGGCTTAGACAGAAGAATGGCCTTCCACAATGAAGCATCCTCTGCTAGTCTAACCACTTACTACACTGCAAACCATCTACGTGCCAATCCTGGGAAAACACAAGTAAGTGTCTTCCATCTAAAGAACATGGATGCGAATCCCCAACTAAAAGTCTTCACTGTGAGGTAATCACTGTGAGGTAGTGGCAGCTCCACTTGCACCATGAGGAAAGATTCTGTAACGTGAAAAAAAGAGTCCATTTGTGTATCACTGACTGATGTAATCTCTCATTTCACTTCATTTGAGTTGGGCATGTCCATAGATATATTATAACCTCTGTAAGTATTTATATTACCAAATAAAGTGATAAAAACACATTTTCAATTATGCTGCTTACACAAACTTGATTTTCTCGGATTCAACCAAGATTCTCTCCAAGCATCTATGGCCGTAGTTGCTTGCTCTCTTAAGGAGCACCCCAGGTGGTAGTCCTTCGCAACCGATGATGCCAGCATCGACCAGCTCGTATGGCAGCCTTGCCATAGGCTTTCTGCTGGCATGAGCTATAACATATACGCACAACTGTATAGAAAACTATTACTCCAAGTTTTTTTTTTTTAACACGCTATAGCTTTGAATAGACTTTGTAAATAAACTGCAGTTTCCACTTACTCTGAAAACTCTGTTATGTACCTTGTAACCTCTGTTATGTACAACTGCATAAATTCTCTTTCTTTTAAGCCTTCTCCTGCATAAGTTTTTATTCTTTACATTTACAATTACCTTAATCTTTTATTTTATTCAAGCATAATAAGGATTGTGGTTACCTAGCTTGTTTAATCTGCAAGGAGAGGTGCTCATTCTCGCTCTCAGCATTGTCGAAATCACTCTGCAACTGTGCTCGTTGTAAATCAAAACTGAAAAGATACACAAATATATAATAGCACTGTTAAGTCATGATGTTGACTATTAGGCCACTTCCACACATTTGTCTATTGCAGTGTAGTTCAATATCTATAGGACCGCCATGAAAAAATACGTATAACTATGGATGGAACATTCAAATTTTCAGCCGCATAATTATGTATATTGCAGGATATTTTTGGCTGAACATTTATTAGTATATTTGTTAACATCCAGTTTGAAAGAGACTAATTTCTGCATTAAAGATAATGCAGTACAGGCCACTTTATTGCAGTCTTGATGTCCAGTCCTGATTAGTCAGTTGTTCTGTCACTGAATGTTCTGCTTAGATAGTTGTACATAGGGAACTGATATCTAGCATGTTTGAATAATTAAAACTTACCTGGCCAAATGAAGCTTATACACAGAATCAGCATTAATCTCTTCTAGCTCCTCCTCTTTATTACCTGATAATCATTGTATGTACATACATAAATCTCTCTATATATCAATATGTATAGTATCCATTGTGCTTCTCACTTGAGCATGATTCTCACATGCTTCATGTCCCTCTGATTTTGTTATGGACATATAATGCAGCCTCATTGAAAACCAAGTACTGTAACTGTACGAGTTACTCTGTATAAAGACCATGTCAGACCATGTCCTCAGAAAATGTATAAAATCTGCCCTGTGCCCATTGACCTTTGAACATGTGATCCAATTCTGCACAGTGATGCGCTTTTCCTACCATGATGCTAATACACCGACTATCACGACTAGGTCGAGCCATTTAGATTTGTGCCGCAATTCTGCATTTCCTCCCATATAGACCTTAAGTTAAGGAGAGAATTCCCTTCTTTTACACCATCTTGACCTTTGACTTTGACCCCCAGCTTCCATCACCCAAACTCGTTTCGGATTACCCCCCTCACGTCCCGAATATCGTGGCCGTACGTCAAGCGGTTAAGATTTGTGCCCAACTGTTGACGGACGGACGGACGGACAATCATGCGATTCTACAAGCTGCACCTGACTACGTCAGATGAGCTAACAAACATAACAGATTATAAATGTCCAACCTGACAAGCTTGACGTTAGCTGCTCAAGTTCCTGATCACAGTTACTCCCGGTTGTCTGCGCTTTTATGTAGCGATGCATCAGCGTTTCTCCTATAATGTATGAACTAACAGCTTGAACAGCAATTCACGTTTTTAGAATATAGTTAGCTAGAAAATGGCTCATATTTATACAAGTAATTATGGCAAACTATTTTACTTTAAATTAGTGGTCTTTGGTTAAAATGGCTGACACATTATTTATTTTCTGGAAACCATCATGAAGATAGATCATGCCTTCATTTCAGGATCAATAAACCTAAACTGTATAACTGAGCACAAGAGCAATATGTGTATACCCATTTGGTTCCTGAGGTATTCTGAGTAGTGAAGCAAAGCATCATCTAGTAGTGCCACACGATGATGGTCGGGGGTCATTTCTTTTGTGATGCGGTTGAAACGTCTCAGATACGACCACAAGCGTTCCATCCCTTCTCCATTATGCATTTTACTTGGGAGGGATCCGTAGCTTTCACAAGACTTTCAATAGGGTCCATGACTCCAAAAAGGTTAAGAACCACTCGTCTACATCTTTGGGTCAAAAATATGTTATTAGTTGCAGAATTCGATTCGATTGCGATTACAATTCCAGATATAATACCCTAACGTCATGTTCAATGTAAGAGTCGCATAAATGTTAAATACCAACACGTACATTAGCACATTTACCGTCATATCAAGAGCCCATTAACCCCAGAGCGTACAACGCTCAAATAGGAAAACCATGGTGTCGTTTCAGCAAAATTAATAAAGTTTACCTACCTTATTTTGATACTTCTCGTGTGAGTAATACATTACACGTTTAGTGTATAACATCGTAGAGACAAGCGGTTGATCTTATATTGGCTAGCTATGACTCTTGCTGAAACGACACCATGGTTTTCCTATTTCAGCGTTGTACGCTCTGGGTTAATGGGCTCTTAGTCATATCTATCACATTCAGAAAGAGATATCTGGGATGATTTTGATAATAATGCAGAAAAGACGTTTTAAAACACAACATCGTTGTTTGCCAGTGGGTCTTCAGCGCCATAAAGCATCAGCACCTCACAGAAGCCCTTTACAGATACCTGGCACTCAAGTACCAGCAGCCTAAGAAATTCCATCAGCTCAATGGTGAATGCCACCTGGGGTTCGTTGGCGTTGATGGCCACAAGCCATACCATAGCATTGTGACCGCTGCAGAGTTGCAGCTGCACACGGTTAATTGAACACTGTGTTGTCTTCCTAACAAGAGCCGCAGAGCGTCTGGGCTCATCTGAGGTCTGTTGCTACCGTTATAAACGTAACATTTAAGTTGTGCGTAGTGACACCTTTGTTAGGCGCAGATATGCAGATACGCAGTTGCGTACACATCATTTCAGCAACCTTCTGCATTCTTGATCCCATTGGTTGATACAAATCGCGTG
>NW_014578558.1:46382-61859 GCF_000485595.1 Priapulus caudatus
CCAACTGTTGACGGACGGACGCACGGATGGATGCACGGACAGACGATCATGCGATTCTACAAGCTGCGTCTGACTATGTCAGATGAGGTAAAAATACATGTGGTTATATATATTCTATTCTATATTATATTCTATGTTAAAAAGAGATGATAATAATGTGGTATATCTTTATTTACGACACACGTAAATGTAGTGTAGTAAACAGACGTGTGCATTACATATATAGTGTTTATTTGTGTTGCATATTCGTGTGATTGCCTATTATAATTTCTTGAAAAATTTCTGCAATGGGCTTTACATGACTTTTTATATATGTAGTGTACGTCTGGCTACAGAATATGCTGAGCTGGTCGAAAACAAAAATGGTCATTCATAACATAAACTAACATCTTTGGTAAATAAAACTTAAAGTCCCCTACATCATATTTTACCTCTCGCATCAACAACTGTAACAACCTTGGGGTAGCCTGATGTGCAGGTGTGGTCCACATCACAATTCCACACTTCCACCCTGTTGGTGTCATATCGGGTGAACATTCCATTCTAAAAATAAATAAAGTATAAGATCAAAGCATTACATATGTAATAAGACATTTAGCATATGACATTCTTCAACTCATCACTGTTTATAGTAATCTGAATGTTTTGCTGTTTCTTTATATACATATTACACTACTCAAGTACTGGGCAAAATATGTGCTAACTCTAGTATCTGTACATCAACGGTACCACTTCAACATATATGACAATTTTAGAGCTTAATGAACATGTCATGCATTTGTTTTACAGAGTGGCTATATGCCCGGCAGCTGACTTATATCTGACGGCTGCCGAGCACGGTCTTCGATTTCCTAAATGCCCGGCAGTTTTTAATTTTCAGTGTTATCTCAAGTAAACAAGGGTTAGAGTTAGGGTTAGGGTTAGGAACTGCTGGGCATTTAGGAAATCGAAGACCGTGCCCGGCTGCCGGGCATATAGCCACAGCGTTTGTTTTAAGTTAGATTCCACTATCATAATATTTATCGCTGTGGCTACATGCCCGGCAGCCAGGCACGGTCTTCGATTTTCTAAATGCCCGGCAGTTCCTAACCCTAACCCTAACCCTTGTTTACTTGAGATAACGCTGAAAATTAAAAACTGCAGGGCATTTAGGAAATCAAAGACCGTGCCGGCGGCAGCCGTCAGAATATATGCCGGCTGCTGAGTCATATAGGCCACTCTGAATATTTATACCTTCGCAGTATAAGCAACATGGCAGCTTTACGATGGCAATGGGCCGGTTTCAAAGCAACCAGCGGCAGTATTGTTCAATAGGCTGGGCAATCTGTGGGCATCCTTATTGGGTCTTCTGCCCAAAATGATTGCATTGGCTTCCCACGAGTCACCTTCTTTGAACCGCTGACGAACAGAGATGGGGAGCGTCAGCCCGCAAGCTCCCATCCTTCCTGTCTAGCTGCCTGGTAGCCAGATAGAACTGTGAGAATAATAGGTTGAATATAAATGATGAATAAACAATGAAGAGTTCGGAAGGAACGAGTGCTAATTAAAGGATTACTCGACGACGAGTATGGCTTGTGTCAGGAGGGAGTGAGCAAGGGGGGGGCTTCAGAATGACACCATAGGGTCTATGTCCCCCCAGGGTAGCTGCCGACCGTACGGACTGGTAACTATTTGATATGGAGGCTTAGGGTTAGGTTAGTTTAGGGTTAGGGTTAGGGTTAGGGAGTAGGGCTTATGCGACTCCTAGACTCGTTAGTGAGTAGGCGAGGTAAGCGGTCCGGCTATATTAGATAGTAACGGCAGGGTACGTTCCGGCAGTACAAACCTGGGGACATAGACCGCCTCCTCAGCCTCATTGACATTATGTGAATCCACCAGCATTATTATTATTAATAATAATATGTCGGCTTAAGTTTAACCTAATTAATATTACTAGTATTAGTAATAGCCACATTACACAGCTGTACATCAACAGTACCACTTCAAGTCTACTACTACGCTCTAGTACTCTCTAGTACTAGTAAGAGTAGTAGTAGTTAGCTATTATACACTACTAGTCGTAGTAGTAAGTAGTAGTAGTAGTAGTAGTGAGTAATATTAAAAAGTAGGTAGTTGTAGTAGTAGTAGCAGCAAGCAGGCAGCAGGCAGGCAAGCGCAGCAGTAGTAGTATAGTAGTGCTAGTACTACTAGTACTAGAGAGTAGTAGTAGTACTAGTAGTACTAGTATATAGTAGAGGCTAGAGCCAGCGAGCAGATGGACACTCGAAAATCAGCAGCGACTGACGTCAGTGTAACGCGGTGGACTTGTCGAGCAGCCGACCAGTCTAATACAAAGATACACGGCTCCGTCTAGGCTTAGATAATAATATCGGGATATTTATTGAGTAGTTTAGAAGTCCCGGGTATTTAGAAATTCTGAGATTTATTAGAAAAAAAATTAATTTTCTGGAATAATTTACGACTTTTAAAAGCATCTTTTGGGGATTTTGCATGGGTTTTTCTTGATAAACATTGAGGCCAGCAATAATACTCTATCCAGCGGTGTTACTAGTAGGCTTATTGCAAAACTCATGCCATTGCACGATGTACTGTAACTGTATAGTTTCATTGAGCATTTGGTCAACAGTAGATTGTCTCTGTATTATGTATATGAGAAGTTTGTTTGGCAATTTTTTTGGCAGCACAATAAAATATGTCGTCATAGACATTATGTTGAAATAACTGAGAATATTTAGAAAAAATGTTCTGGTGATATGTAGAAAAAAAATTTGAAGATAGTTTAGGAGATTTTTGTGAGAATTTCAAGAAACATATTTAGGCCATTTTTCAAGATATTTCAGTATTTGTATCTAAGCCTAGCTCCGTCGCAACCGTCTACGTTTTTTATCTATAATTCTCTTCAATAACATCGTACTTCAATTCGCAGGTGCCTTTCTGTTTATAGAAACATTTATAAATATGATTGTGCTAATTTGGATATTGTGCAATATTTGTGTTAATGCAGAAAGTAAAAATGTCCGACTGTTGACATTTTTCGCATACTTCTCAATGGCGGCGCCGAGGCAATGTTATACCACTTGCTATTTGACCTCAATATGGGCGGCGGCACTTTCCGATCTCACTTATTAGTAACATGCCCCACGCGCATAAATAATTATAATTATTGCGCACATCCCTCACCATCAATCAATGCTAGCCAGCACGTATACAGTGCTATACACACGCCACGCTATGCTGGCTGTTGCTGCGCGCTGTTGGCGGCTGCTTTTTTCGACGACGCTTTAATAATATACCGTGAGAATTCGTGCGATAGCGCCCTGGCTCAAACGAAGTTAGGAATATTAAAGGGAGAGATTACTCTAGGTTCTACGGTTATTTTCAGCTAATTTAGGTTATAATTACACTACATAAAAAGTTTCATGGCTTCAATCACCATTAGAAATATTTTTAAATGAAAGTGTCAATGACCTGTAGCTCACACACAAACAAGTGCCGCATAGCGACAGCGCTCATCTAACGTCTACTGCGGTGACTCTGTGGTGGAGTGGAGGATTCTAGTAACCCTGTTAGTCCCAATGTGTTCACATACACGCCGAAACAGTGAATGCACAGGGATGGTATCAGGAACCTTCTCAAAAGAATGTTCGTTGGGATCGTTATGAAAGTTGCCACAAGATGGCGCGTACGTTTTAAGTGTCTTCAGATTAAAGATGGAAGCTGCCATCATTCGTAGTAGCAACAACTATTGCAAGACAGAATAGCTAACATCATCCATTTACCTACGCAAGCCTACAGGCTGCAAATTGCCCAATAGAGTACCGAAGTGTGACGTCACGTTGGCAAGACAACGCACGGGCTGGTTCTACACAAGCCACTGGCTCCATATAAGGTTTAGCTGGTGAAAATGTTGTGCGTACGTAAAACACGATGTGTGCGCTGCAGACAGCGTAAAGCATCGGTAGCAAGTCGATCTTACAATATTTAATGAATTTAAAAAAATTTAATTTTTTTTTAAAATTTTTTTGTTGTTAATTATTTTTATTTTTTGGTGCTTTTCACTTCCACCTTTGGAAATCTATAAAACTGCATTAATGACTCTCAGATGATGGTTACAATCGGGTACAAAACACGACACGTAGTTAATGTTACCAGAGCATATGATTGTGTAGAACCAGCAGGCTCGTTGTCATGCCACCGTGACGTCATCACTTCGGTACTCTATAGAGAGCTGACCTGCAACCATTAAGCGCAGGCAAAAACTGCCCCAACACATGCACTGGCAGCAGCACTGGCAGCAGCCACTGCAGTGGCATACGTTACATGTAACATACTGACAGTACAGAATGACATAGAAATTATACGCATTTAAGGAACATACACCTTCTTTACACAAATTTAGCTTTTGAAATTTCACGTGTGACATTGTAGCCTCCATACATCCAGGCATGTATAGATTCTACTAGCAAACCCGACAGTCAAATTTTCTAACAGACAGTCAACAAATCCAAGTTTAACCCTCCTCTTGAGGGTCAAAAGGTTATCCGATCACTTACTCTTCGCATGTCAGCAGAAGGGACATTCATGGTCCTTTCAATAAAGCCATAAAAATGCTAGTCAGCCGTGAAACAAAAAAGTTTTTCAATCGCTCGCCCGCAGACATGTCCTCAGAAAATGTCTAAAATCTGCCCTGTGCCCACTGACCTTTGACCTGTGACCTCCAATTTCGGCACAGTGATGGCTTTTCCTACCATGATGCTATACACCGACTATCACGAGCCTAGGTCGAGCCGTTTAGATTTGTGCCGGCAATTCTGCATTCTCCCTATACCTTAAGTTAAGGAGTGAATGTTCCCCCTTCTTTTACACTTCTTGACCTTTGACCTTTGACCCCCAGCTTCGACATCCCAACTCGTTTTCGGATTTACCCCGCCACATCCGAATATCGTGACCGTACGTCGAGCGTTAGCATTTGTGCCCAACTGTTGACGGACGACCGGACGGACGGACGGACGGACCGGACGATCAGCGATTCTACAAGCTGCATCTGACTATGTCAGATGAGCTAAAAAGGACACAAATGAGTGAGTGAGAAAAAGTCAGTTTTAATTGAGCAACCATCGACGTACATTATAGAAACAAAGAGTATATAGAACTCCCATTATATACTCTTGATAATTATGAGTAATTTTTTATGTGAAAATAAATGTTTAAGATGTGAAAGTTTGAGATGTGGGCCGAGTGATGGCGTTACACCTAAATGATCGCCATTTAACGTTTTTTATAATATTCAGATTTAGGCACTGCTAAAAGCGGAGGCTCCGGATGTGTAACGTGTAAGATTGAGAGGACACGCTTATTCCACGTAGCTGCTATATACCACGTGAGTGACGTGACAATGGTGTTTCCCTGACCATAACACAACTTTTGTCAAAGGTTAATTGGTTGCATGGAAGTGTTTACTTCGTATGAGTTTTTCTAGGCGGTAGCACACCGGTTGCCATCTGTATATCGCAATAATAATTTATAAACCAAAATGAATCACAATTTGTGATGGTAGATGGCGTTATACCGCTTTGAGGTTTCTTAGCGATGGCGTTCGAAATAAATAGTTTTATGCTGCGTTCCGACATGTTTTGTAAAACTTACTCTAATATAGACGTTTCGCGGCAGGGTGGAGAGGAAATACCAATTTTGCATTAAAGATATTGTCAATGAAATCTTGTAAAACGAACCAGACAAGTGTGACACCACAGACTGTTATCTGCGTATAATATGCTATATAATTGCCAAAACCTACCTAATTTGCATAAAAAAAATTTAATATCAAAACCCCTAGCCCTTATTCATTTACATACCAAAAATGAGCAAAATCTGTTGAACCTGAGCTGACTAATGGCAATTCCCATTTTTGCCAAAATATTGCTGTGGCTCGAAAGTACGTCGACTGGCGTGTTCCAAAATAGGACGTTCAATATGGGAGCATATCAGTAACAACTATACCAAATTTCAAATATGTGGGTCAAACGGTTCCTGAGTTATCGTTGACCGTAACCAAATGTTGACGGACGGCTGGACGGACGGACGTACGACAACCCATGGCAATAGCTCGAGCTTGACGATGTCAAGGTGAGGCTATAAACATTTAAAACTAACGAATACAGTTTAATTACAACGACGGTGGCGCCACTCGAAGCACCGATCTGAAAAGTACGTAAACCGAATTTCCAGCCAAGGCTACAGACCGAGGTGTTTTCTTATTTATTAATTTAAAAGCAAAAGGATGGTAATCTCCTATAAACGACATGTACACGTAGTTTCAGTTATAATAAAATTATGGATAAATTTGCCCTAAAATGAATATCGTTTGGTTAAATGCAATTTAGGTATAAATATAATTGCACTTTTGTGATTAGCCTCGGTCTGTAACGTGCAAAAATAAACGGTCAAATACGCAACTTTTAGGGGTGGTAGCACGGTCGCGGTGTCATGGCGCCGTTCAAATTTCGTAGCGTTGATGTGTGATTAATTATAACAATTAAATAAGGTATCTGGTAACAAATACCTGTGGGTATAGACGATTTGTTATACAGTAAGTACAGTTGTATGCAGTAAAATCCCAGAGTCTACTATCCCTTTAACAATTATTTTTAATCGCCAACATGGGCGAGTCAGTTTTAGCTTTTACTCGCCCGATATTATTTTCACTCGACATTAGCGAGCAGGTTGAGTGCCAAGCTCGTTCGCTGAACATATAAACACATGTCTTAGCTATATTATCTCTGTGAATTTTGAGTTTATTGAAGCACGATTTGTTTAATTAATTACCAAATATATGCGCATATCAGGAGTAGATAATAGGGAGGAGTCAGAGTGTGACATCAATAAACAAGGGAAATTCGTCATTTACTAGCCTTATAATACCTACGATTTACTACGCGTAACTCATCCAACTTGAGCTCAAATCGGACACAGTAATATTCGCCCATCATGGTAGCGAATCGTTTCCTCGTAGACACCCGCAATCCGTAGATACAGCCTAAAACGTACGACACGATTCTCCATTCTCTGGCCATCAATCCAACCCATTGCGCGCCTATAATTCAAACAAAAGGCAGCTACCTAACGCGCCTATTGCTAACTGAGCGAGGCATGTGGCTCGCTGGGAGATTGAGGCATCAACACTCGGCGAGATAACCTTTGACCCGGTACACGGCTACACAGGCCACCTTTGTACATAGCTGGCATGCCTTCACGCATGCACGCCAACACAATGATTAGCTCGTCGAGTGTTGCGTCGATCTCCAATCTCCCTGCGAGCCACAACGCCACATTCAGCTTTCCGAGAGAGCAAACACAGCCAGGTTGCTGCATTTTGTCTGAATTATAGGCGCACAATGGGCGTTAGATTAATGGCCAGAGAATGGAGAATCGTGTCGTACGTTTTAGGCTGTATCTACGGATTGCGGGTGTCTACGAGGAAACAATTTCGTACGATGATGGGCGAATGTACTGTGTCCGATTTGAGCTCAAGTTGGATGAGTTACGCGTAGTAAATCGTAGGTATTATAAGGCTATTAAATGACGAATTTCCCTTGTTTATTGATGTCACACTCCTCCCTACTATCTACTCCTGGTGCATATCTTGCACATACACGTCTTAGCTATAATCTGATATTATGATGTCTTTTCCTTCTGCATGTCTTCGTTCTTCCCTTTCTCCTCTTGATGCCCACCCTCCTCCTCCTCTTCCTCCACTTCCTCTACTTTCTTTTCCTCCAGCTGCCTGCAGTTTCTGCCGCACCATCCGCACCCGTCCTGATTCCTGCTCATCCTTCCTGTACCGTTCTTCCTCTATCACCTTAGTAGCACCAGCAGCCACACCATCCTCCCCCTCACCATCTTCCTTCTTCATGACAGTGATACCAGCAATCCCTGCTCGTCTCTCTGCTGTCCTTCCCCTCATCCTCCTTCTCCCCCTCTTTCTCGATCATGGCAATGGTAGCAGTAGCCCCTGCCCTTCTAGCTGGGGAGAAGTAGGGTGCTGAGGGATGCTATGCAATACTGAGGGATGCTGTAGAATGCTGGCGGGATAGCGTGGCACAGCAATAAGGAGGAGGAGGAGGAGGAGGAGGTTAAGGAAGAGGAGAAGGTTGAGGGAGAGAAGGAGAAGGTTGAAGAGAAGGAGAGTGCTGAGGGGATCCTGTAGACTGCTGGCGGGATAGCGTAGTGCAGCAACAAGGACGAGGATGAGAAGGAGAGTGCTGAGGGAATCCTGTAGAATGCTAGCAGGATAGCGTAGCACAGCAACAAGGAGGAGGAGGAGGAGGAGGAGGTTGAGGGAGAGAAGCAGAAGGTTGAGGAGGGGAGTGTTGAGAGCAGGGTAAAAAATACACGGGAGCGATTCGCTCTTCAAACCTCTGAAATCGCTCCCGTGAGGCTCAAATTTTTGACGAGAGCTATTTTTTCCCACAGACTTTTGAAAAAGAGCTCCTGTGAAAAAAAGTAACTTTTTCCATGGCTGAGGGGATGCTATAGAATGCTGGCAGGATAGGGCAGCAATAAGATAATGCTGTCTTTCATATATCGGTTCTCGTTTGATTCACATCGTATGCAATAATATTCCTATGAACTCTTAATTCTGTCTCCATCGGATGCTATCTCTCTTTTGCCTGTCCCGCTGTCTCTCTCTCTCTCTCTCTCTCTCTCGCCCTCGCTGGCTCTCTCCACATCATTCTCACTTGCCCTCTCTCTCATTCTCTCTCTCTCTCTCAAGCGTCATAAACTAACGTCTACTGCCGGTGACTCTGTGGTGGAGTTGAGGGATTCTAGTCAATACCCTGTTAGTCCCAAATGTGTTCACATACACGCGAAACAGTGGAGCATGCACAGGGATGGTATCAGGATAGCCTCTCAAAAGAATGTTCGTTGCGATCGTTATGAAAAGGTTGCCACAAGATGGCGCGTTAGCGTTTAAGTGTCTTCAGATTAAAGATGGAAGCTCCCATTCATGGTCGTGAGGTAGCCAACACACTATATTGCGAAGAGCCAGAATAGCGTAGAGCACTCATCGGCATTGTACCTACGCAAGGCCTACAGGCTGCAATTGTCAATAGAGCGCGCTGGGCCAGTCCTGTCAACCAAGTTAAATCGCAGGACGGCAATGAAGCTTGGTGGGTGTGTTCCGGTGGCCGGCCACGGACACTTGATTGCACTCCGGCAAGGCAGCCACTGGCAGTGCGCAATAGGCGGTTACAGTGGTAATACTGACAGTACAGATGACGATAGAAATTATGAGCTCGATTTAAAGGAACATACACCTTTTGGTAACAGCAAAAGGTTTAGCTTTGGAAATTTTAAGCTGTGGACATTGGTAGCCTCGAGAGCATCGCAGGGATGTAATAGGGATTCGTACTAGCGAAACGGAAGTCGTACCCGGCAGAGTTGCAAGGATTTTTTCTGAAAACGCGAGACGCAAGTCAACTAAAGTGCGCACAGTTTAAACTCCTCCGTGGGCTTGAGGTGCAAAAAAGGTGTCTATGCCGACACGTTAGCTCGTTCGCAGGTGGTCGAGGAGAGAGGGTCGGAAGCGTTGTCCATTGGTGCGGCTATTTCCAATAAAGGGCATTGAAAAAATGCGTAGGGTCACCGGGCTGAAACGCAAAACAGTTTGCTTCAGATCGGCATCCCGGCAGAGGGTGGACCATGGGTCTCTGAGAAGAGAGAGTCTAAAAGTGCTGCCCTGTGCCCACTGGACCTTTTGACCTGTGAACCTCCAATTTCGGCACAGTGGATGGCGTTGTGTGCTAGCGACTGATGGCTATACAGTCGACTATGCTGAACCGGTGGAGCCTAGGTGCGCGCGTTTAGATTGGGTGTGGCCGTGCCGCATTCTGCATTTTCCCTAGTACCTTAAGTTAAGGGAGTGAATGTTCCGCACCTTCTTTACACCTCTTTGACCCTTCTGACGGCTTTGACCCCCCCAGCTTTCCGACATCACCAAACTCAAGGGTTCTTCCCTAGTTGGAGAATTTTTTCCATTGACTTTTCATGACTTCTCGCATGCCAAATCCATAAAATTGCCAAGGACCTTTTTGATGCAATTTACCCACAAACCATAGCAGCTAGGCTAGAGGGCAATAAAGTGCACATACCGTAAATAATGTGGAAATTGAAGAGGCATATTTATTTGATCAACGAACTACTTAAAACTAATATTAATTCAAGAATAGTTCATATTTTCCATGACTTTTGCTCAATGAATTTGTAGCAAATTATTCTGAGGTTGGTCAAGGACTTTTTCCAGCGCCTTGGTTGAAGACCAAAGTGAAAATGCCCATGACTTTCTCTCCAGGTTTTCCGCATGGAACCGCGCGTGAACGAAACCCTGGCCGAACGATCGTTTCGGTAATTAGCCGCGCTCCACATCCCGAGCTAGTTTGCGTGACCGTGGGTGGAGCGTCGAGCGGGTGGTGTAAGATTTGGTGCCCACTGTTGACGGGGAGCGAGGCGCGAGGGAGATTTAAGGTTTCTAGGCCGGAGCGGGACGACGGACGGACGGGACCGGATCAAGGGGGGGGATTGTCTACCAAGCTGTGGCATTTGAAGCTGGTATGATAGATGAGCTAAAAAGGACACAATGGATGAGTGAGTGAGAGAAAAGTCAGTTGTTAATTGAGCAACCATACGTGGCCGCCGTGGACGACGGTAATTAGGTAGTGAAAGCAAAAGAAGTGATAGGGAACTGCGCGATTATATCTCGTTGATAGGATTATGAGGTAGATTTTTATGTGAAGAGATGGAGAATGGCTTGTAAGATGGTGAAGTTTGAGAGAGTGGGTGGCGCGAGTCGGATGGCGTTACAACCTAAGGATGATCGGCCATTTAACGGTTGTGGGTTGAAGTAATATGCAGGATGTTGTAAGGGCACTGCTAAAAAGGGCGGAGCTGCGCCAGATTGTGTTGAACGCGGTTAAGGATTGAGGAGGACGGCCGCGTTATTCCACGTGAGCTGATGATTACCTTACGGTGAGTGACTGTGACAATGGGTTTGCGCTCTGAGCCGATAACACGAACTGTTGTCAAAGTGTTAAGTTGGTTGCATGCGAAGTGGTTGTACTCTTCGTATGTAGTTTTGGCTAGGCGGTAGCACATTCTTGGTTGCCATACTGTATAGTCGCAATAGATTAAATTTATAAAACCAAAGAATAGACACAAAATTTGTGAGGTAGATGGCGTTATACGCGCGTGAGGTTTCTTAGCGATGGGTTCGCGAAGAATAAATAGGTTATGCTGCGTTCCGACATGTTTTTGTAAAACTTTACTCTAATATAAGACGTTTTCGCGGCAGGGTGGAGAGGAAATACCAATTTTGGCATTAAAGATATTGTCATGAAATGTATAAACGAACAGACAAGTGTGACACACAGACTGTTATCTGCGTATAATATGCTATATAATTGCCAAAAAGCCTACCTAATTTGGCATAAAAAAAATTAAATATCAAACCCCTAGCCTTATTCATTTACATACAAAATGAGCAAAATCTGTTGAACCTGAGCTGACTATATGCTTCCATTTTTGCCAAAATATTGCTTGTGCTCGAAAGTACGTCGACGGCGTCCAAAATAGGACGTTCAATATGGGAGCATATCAGTAACAACTATACCAAATTTCAAATATGTGGGTCAAACGGTTCCTGAGTTATCGTTGACCGTAACCAAATGTTGACGGACGGCTGGACGGACGGACGTACGACAACCCATGGCAATAGCTCAGCTTGACGATGTCAAGGTGAGGCTATAAACATTTAAAACTAACGAATACAGTTTAATTACAACGACGGTGGCGCCACTCGAAGCGCACGATCTGAAAAGTACGTAAACCGAATTCCAGCCAAGGGCTACAGACCGAGGGTGTTTCTTATTTATTAATTAAAAGCAAAAGGATTGTATCTCCTATAAACGACATGTACACGTAGTTTCAGTTATAATAAAATTATGGATAAATTTGCCCTAAAATGAATATCGTTTGGTTAAATAGCATTTAGGTATAAATATAATTGCACTTTGTGATTAGCCGCTCGGTCTGTAACGTGCAAAATAAAACGGTCAAATACGCAACTTTTTAGGGGTGGTAGCACGGTCGCGGTGTCATGGCGCCGTTCAATTTCGTAGCGTTGATGTGTGATTAATTATAACAATTAAATAAGGTATCTGGTAACAAATACCTGTGGGTATAGACGATTTGTTTACAGTAAGTACAGCTTGTATGCAGTAAAATCCCAGAGTCTACTATCCTTTCACAATTTATTTTTAATCGCACAACATGGGCGAGTCAGTTTTAGCTTTTACTCGCCGATATTATTTTCACTCGACATTAGCGAGCAGGTTGAGTGCCAAGCTCGTTCGCGTGGATACATATATAACACATGTCTTAGCTATATTATTCTGTGAATTTTGAGTTTATTGAAGCACGGATTTGTTTTAATTAATTTACCAAATATATGCGGCATATCAAGGAGTAGATAATAGGGAGAGTCAGAGTGTGACATCAATAAACAAGGGAAATTCGTCATTTACTAGCCTTATAATACCTACGATTTACTACGCGTAACTCATCCAACTTGAGCTCAAATCGGACACAGTATATTTCGCCCATCATGGTACGAAATCGTTTCCCGTGTAGACACCCGCAATCCGTAGATCCAGCCTAAAACGTACGACACGATTCTCGCATTCTCTGGCCATCAATCCAACCATTGCGCGCGCTATAATTCAAACAAAAGGCAGCTACCTAACGCGCTATTGCTAACTGAGGGAGGCATGTGGCTCGCTGGGGATTAGCCATCAACGACTCGGCGAGATAACCTTTGACCCGGTACACAGCTACCAGGCCACCTTTGTACATAGCTGGCATGCCTTCACGCATGCACGCCAACCAAATGATTAGCTCGTCGAGTGTGCGTCGATCTCCAATCTCCCTGCGAGCACACAACGCCACATTCAGCTTTCCGAGAGAGCAAACACAGCCAGGTTGCTGCATTTTGTCTGAATTATAGGCGCACAATGGGCGTTGATTAATGGGCCAGAGAATGGAGAATCGTGTCGTACGTTTTAGGCTGTATCTACGGATTGCGGGTGTCTACGAGGAAACAATTTCGTACGATGATGGGCGAATGTACTGTGTCCGATTTGAGCTCAAGTTGGATGAGTTACGCGTAGTAAATCGTAGGTATTATAAGGCTATTAAATGACGAATTTTCCCTTAGAGAGTAGTAGTAGTACTAGTAGTACTAGTATATAGTAGAGGCTAGAGCCAGCGAGCAGATGGACGACTCGATCACAGCGACTGACGTCAGTGTAACGCCGGTGGAACTGTCGAGCACCGACCAGTCTAATACAAAGATACACGGCTCCGTCTAGGCTTAGATACAAATATCGGGATATTTATTGAGTTATTTAGAAGTTCCGGGTATTTAGAAAATTCTGAGATATTTAGAAAAAAAATTAATTTTCTGGAATATTTACGACTTTTAAAGCATCTTTTGGGGATTTTCTGGGTTTTTCTTTGATAAACCTGAGCCAGCAATATAACTCTATCCAGCGGTGTTACTATAGTAGCTTATTGCAAACAACTCATGCCATTGCACATGTACTGTACTGTATATTTCATTGACATTGGTCAAACAGTAGATTGTCTACTGTATAGTGAGAAGTTTGTTTGCAATTTTTTTGCACACAATAAATATGCGTAAAAGACATCATGTTGAAATAACTGAGATATTTAGAAAAATGTTGGTGATATTTAGAAAAAAATTTGAGATATTTAGAGATTTTTTGGAGAATTTCCAGAAACATATTTAGGCCATTTTTCAAGATATTTCAGTATTTGTATCTAAGCCTAGCTCCGTCGCAACGTCTACGTTTTTTATCTATAATTCTCTTCAATAACATCGTACTTCAATTCGCAGGTGCCTTTCTGTTTATAGAAACATTTATAAATATGATTGTGCTAATTTGGGATATTGTGCAATATTTGTGTTAATGCAGAAAGTAAAAATGCCCGACTGTTGACATTTTTCGCATACTTCTCAATGGCGCGCCGAGGCAATGTTATACCACTTGCTATTTGACCTCAATATGGCGGCGGGACTTTCCGATCTCACTTATTAGTAACATGCCCCACGCGCTTTAAACAAATAATTATTGCGCACTCCCTCACCATCAATCAATGCTAGCCAGCACGTATACAGTGCTATACACAGCCACGCTATGCTGGCTGTTGCTGCGCGCTGTTGCGGGCTGCTTTTTTCGACGACCTTTAATAATAATACCGTGAGAATGTCCTGCGATAGCGCCCTGGCTCAAACGAAGTTAGGAATATTAAAGGGAGAGTTTACTCTAGGTTCTAGGGTTATTTTCAGCTAATTTAGGTTATAATTACACTACATAAAAAGTTTCATGGTTCAATCACCATTAGAAATATTTTTAAATGAAAGTGTCAATGACACTGTAGCTCACCACAAACAAGTGCCGCATAGCGACAGCGCTCATCTAACGTCTACTGCGGTGACTCTGTGGTGGAGTTGGAGGGATTCTAGTAAACCCTGTTAGTCCCAAATGTGTTCACATACACGCCGAAACAGTGGAATGCACAGGGATGGTATCAGGAACCTCTCAAAAGAATGTTCGTTGCGGATCGTTATGAAAGTTGCCACAAGATGGCGCGTACGTTTAAGTGTCTTCAGATTAAAGATGGAAGCTCCCATCATTCGTAGTAGCAACAACTATTTGCAAGACAGAATAGCGTAAGCACTCATCCATTTACCTACGCAAGCCTACAGGCTGCCAAATTGCAATAGAGAGCTGCACCTGAACCAATTAACGCAGGCAAAAACTGCCCACAGCATTGCACTGGCCAGCAAGCCACTGGCAGTGGCATACGTTACATGTAACAATACTGACAGTACAGGAATGACATAGAAATTATACGATTTAAGGAACATACACCTTCTTTAACCAAATTTAGCTTTTTTGAAATTTTACTGCTGACATTGTAGCCTCATACATCCAGCCATAGTATAGATTCTACTAGCACCCGGCAGTCAAATTTTTTCTAACAGACAGTTCAAACAAATCAAGTTTTAACCCTCCTTTGAGGGTCAAGGTTATCCGACACTTACTCTCGCAAAAATGTTTGTGTTTTTTGTTTGTTTTTTTTTTTTTTTCTCAGCAGAAGGGACATTTATGGTCCTTTCAATTAAGCCATAAAAATTAGTCACCGCCTTGAAACAAAAAGTTTTTCAATCGCTCGTCAGACCATGTCCTCAGAAATGTCTAACAATCTGCCCCTGGTGGCCCACTGACCTTTGACTGTGAACCTTCAATTTCGGCACAGTGATGGCTTTTCCTACCATGATTCTATACACCGACTATCACGTATGTCCTAGGTCGAGCCGTTAGATTTGCTGCCGCATTC
>NW_014578558.1:64134-67241 GCF_000485595.1 Priapulus caudatus
CTCTCTCTCTCTCTCTCTCTCTCTCTCTCTCTCTCTCTCTCTCTCTCTCTCTCTCTCTCTCTCTCTCTCTCGCTCTCTCCCCTTGTCTCTCTTTCTCAGTTTCCCCACATTTTTTCTCTGTCTCTGCCGCTGCCGCTGCCGCTCTCGCTCTCTCTCTCTCTCTCTCTCTCTCGCCCTCGCCCTCGCTGGCTCTCTCCACATCATTCTCACTTGCCCTCTCTCTCATTCTCTCTCTCTCTCTCTCTCTCTCTCTTTTTCTCTCTATGTCTCTCTCAGTGTCACTCTTTCTCGCTCTCCCTCTCTCTCTCTCTCTCTCTCTCTCTCTCTCTCTCTCTCTCTCTCTCTCTCTCTCGCTCTCTCCCCTTGTCTCTCTTTCTCAGTTTCCCCACATTTTTTCTCTGTCTCTGCCGCTGCCGCTGCCGCTCTCGCTCTCTCTCTCTCTCTCTCTCTCTCGCCCTCGCCCTCGCTGGCTCTCTCCACATCATTCTCACTTGCCCTCTATCTCTCTCTCTCTCCTTGTCTCTCTTTCCCCTCATTTTTTCTCTGTCTCTGTCGCTCTCACTCAGTCTCTCTCTCTCACCCCACCCCCCACAAACACACGCACGCACACACAAACACACACACACACACTCTTTCTCTTTCTCTTTGCCTATCTCGGTCTCTCCTGCTCTGTCTGTCTCTCTCTCTTTCTCTTTGTCTCCCTCGCGCTCTCTCCCCCTCACTCTACCCATGCTGAGATACGATGGCGCCCCACGCGTGACGTCTCTGAGCGTCGCTGCCATGCGCTGCTCAATGAACAAACATTGCCGACGTCCGTACAACCCACCCAACCACTGCTGCTGCTGCTGCTGCTGCTACTACTACTACTACTACTACTGCTGCTGCTACTGCTGCTGCTACTGCTCATACACATATGTAGGTTTCTAAAGATGTAACTCAACTCGTTCGCGCCGTGTGAAAGCAAGTACACTTTCCTACCGCCCATAGCCGCGCGTATATTATAGCCGGCTGCAAACAATACGCGTCATTATGTGCGATACAATGCATGCATATTTGCTAATAAATTTTTGCTAACCGTGCTTCAATAAACTCAATATTCACAGGGATTATAGCTAAGAAATGTGTCTATATTTATCTAGATTTCTAGAAATGTAACTCAAATCGTTTGCGCCATATGATAGTTAGTACACTTTCCTACCGCCCATATAGCTGTGTGTATATATTGTATTAGGCCCACTGGCAGTGGCACTGTCACTGGTGGGTAAGACTAATCCCCGGGCACTCTGGCAGGGCGAGCCCACAGTGTAGGGGTGGTAGGGTACGGTCGGGTAAGGTAGGCCTAAGTTGAACCCTGACCCTAACCCTAACCCTATCCCTATCCCTATCCCTAACCCTAACCCTAACACTAAACCTAACCTAAACCCTAACCATACCCTACCCGACCACCCCTACATTGGGGCTCGCCCTGCCATAGACCAATAAATTGTGCCCTAAAATTTTTTATATTCTGGTGTTATTTTAGGCCTTATGTTAGGATGTTATTTGATTCCTAAAATAACACCAGAATAAAAAAAATTTTAGGGCACAATTTATTGGTCTAGCCCTGCCAGAGTGCCCGGGAATTAGTCTTTTCCGTCACTGGTACTAGACCACTAAATTGTGCCCTAAAATTTTTTATGTTCTGATGTTATTTTAGCATAACCCTAAAATAACATCAAAATATAAAATTGTTTAGGGCACAATTTATTGGTCTAGTACACTGGCAGCAAGAACAAGCCCGCACGTACAACACACACGCGGCCATTGACTATATAATAGTACTAATAGAACGTTGTATTACATAGTTACGTTGTATTATATAGGCAATGGCCGTGTGTGTGTTGTACGTGCGGGCTTGTTCTTGCTGCCAGTGGTATTGTATAGCCCTACCGGTATGTCTAATGAATGTATAATTATTTAGCAAATATTATATGCGCGCGTTAGGCCTATCGCTCATAGGCTAATATAGCTCAAAGGGTCGTTGTCGTATCAGGTATTACAGATATGTACCCGAGGTACATATATGTATACACAAAGTGTACCAGACAACCCTAACCCTAACACTAACCCTAACCCTAACCCTAAACATACCTCATGTAAAAATATAAGCATAATACTAAACAACCTAAAACTACCTCAGGTACATATCTGTAGTACCTGATACGACAACGACCCCATCTGTACTAAGCCACAGGTTACCTTCTTGCTAGCGATAGTAGTCACGTGACCAAAAAGTGACATAAATGAGGAAAACAGCACATTTGAACTTTGACGTATTTTTACAATATGATATTGATAACTATAACATTTCTTACTGAATCTTGCTTCTCACTGACAGTGTCACTGTCTGAAACCGCCGTAGAGAATAGCCCTAAGGGTTTACTACTACTACTAGCGGACTTGCCTAAAATACGCTTAATTATTAAGCAAATAAAATCAAAATACACCATTATGGCATTATAATTTATTCTCTAACAACGTGAACACCATTAACCAATATGGCTGCCGCATTAACTAGCCGAGACAGTGATGATTCGTACGGCACTACGTGTGTTCAAATAAAGCTAACCTTCGTTTCTGTCCTGTCTGCAAGCCCATTAAACATTGAAAAACATAATACTATTTACCCTAAACTTCCGGTCGTCAACTGCACAAGTGATATTTAATAAAACGTAACAATTAAATAAATAATTAATACCGCACACGCGGGTGACCTGAAGTCTTCTGACTTTTAGAGTGATGCCAGAATCCGACACAGCCTAATAACATTATAGTCAGAAACTGACTGTCACTAAGCGTGCTACTGCCAGATTCTGACTGAGGACCTGAGTCAGATCTTGACAGACCTTTACCCACATTAACTGCACTGGATATGCCGGAGTAAAGGTGGCAAACGGGTACCAGTCTAATATGCCTCTAGATTCGGCGTTCGTTGCGCCGTCTATCGCAAAACATATGTATTACCCTCATCAACAACAACAAACAAAGAAGAAACCAGATGAGACGGGATACTAGAGAAGCGTTGCCGAAAGAAGGTGTTGACCCGAAGTGCTGAGCGCAGATCTTGC
>NW_014578558.1:68590-69312 GCF_000485595.1 Priapulus caudatus
CATCTGATTGGTTATAACACAAACCACGTGATAAAATATGCAAATTATCTCCTGTACCGGCCTGAATATAGACAAACCCCGTTTGATCTATCAGGTAGTAGCGCAGGCCGTACGTAGTTCGGCGTATGTGCCGTAAACAGCAGAGCGTTTCCACAGTTACGCCACCCCAGCCCACCCTACCACTCCCTGTCTACCATATCCCAGCCAACCCTACCACTCCCTGGTCTACCATATCCCAGCCCACCCTATCACCCTCCGGTCTACCCTACACCAGCTCACCCTACCACCCCCTGGTCTACCCTACCCCAGCCCACCCTACCACCCCCTGGTCTACCATATCACAGTCCACCAATCCTGTTATAACCCACACCAGGTCACCCCACCCTAAGCCTACCTACCTCAGACAACCATACCCCAAGCCTACCCACCCTCTTACTTATGCCTACCACATATAGCCGTGCAGTGGCTATATTCCTGGTAACACCAATCAGAATATTAGTAGTGGGGAACACATCTCGAGTGATTCCAGGTGGGGTATGCTTATAGCAAGCGAGAGAAGACGGGGGAAGAAGGGAACAGTGCGAGAGAGAGAGAGAGAGAGAGAGAGAGAGAGAGAGAGAGAGAGAGAGAGAGAGAGAGAGAGAGAGAGAGAGAGAGAGAGAGAGAGAGAGAGAGAGAGAGAGAGAGAGAGAGAGAGAGAGAGAGAGAGAGAGAGAGAGAGA
>NW_014578559.1:0-7515 GCF_000485595.1 Priapulus caudatus
CGTACCTGGTACTATCTACATATGCCGACCGTACTCGTCTACTCCACTACAGTGGCTAGGAGTCGCCTTACGCCACTCACCTAACCATCTAACCGAACCTTTAAAGCCCTAACCCTATCAAAATAGTGACAGGGCTCAACGTCCGTATATCGGGGCAGTAGCCTGGGGACAATAGATCTCCTATTAGCAGCTCCTAGAGGCTATAACTGAACTAGTCGCAGATTGCCTCTGACCCATGCCCACACCCTGAGGCGACGATTTTGGTGGATCTTGTGTGTGGGTTAGTGGCGTTGCCTGGCGGCGTGTGTTAGTAAGTGGTTGAAGACCTAACGCCACACAAAAACCTACCAAAATCGTCGGCTGTGGCATTCGGTCATAGGATCTCGGACTATGGTCAGAGGAACCTCGACTAAACCTGCGAACTGCGAATTGCCATTATAGCACATCGTACCCGGTATATGCTACAATTTTACTCGCACAGTTGGACAGCTCTGCGGCTTCCATACATCATTAAACGGTATATCGAAAAAAAAGGATTTCGTTTTACGTACCCTTCTGCACCAACTAACGTTTGTGAACGTTTATCGAAGATGAGCAGATGACGATAAATAATAACAAAGATTGAAAGAAATGCAAAACACCAAACATGGACGACATACACAAATTTACCCAATGTGCAATGCGTTTTCAGTCATGCATATGCGCAAACTTCACGACAGATGGCGCTCTCGCTCTGGCTCTCGCACTGAGATGCTCTGCTGAGTATCAGCAGAGCATGTATCAGAGCAGAGCATATAAATCAACGTTATTGATTGATGAATAGATCGATGATGAAGCTAACTCCTAGCAAAGACAACTATCCATTCATTACATCTCCAAAGACAGAAATGCTAGCGGAGGATAGTATACAAATCTTAGCCAAAGAAAGACGCATCCTATCGTCGACAACTTGGTGCAGAGAAAAGACAACCTACAACCAAGCTAAAAATAGTGCGCGAAATGTTAACCATTTAAATCATCCAAGTATGGGCAAAAATAGCTCGGCACGGGGTGACAAAAGATTTGGAACATTCTGCCAAAACGTTCTGGATGTCTGAAATTTCGGGAGTTCGCAGACCATGCTCACCACCTGGAATGGCCGATACCTGCAAATGTCCATCTGATCGCTCGCAGTGCCCTAACCATCAAACTAATCATCAATTTAATATAGTTCTTTATAATTTTATTTGACTAGACTTTTAAATTACTAGTCATCCTTTATGCATCATTTGCGATTGTAAATCATTCATAATCAATCATCACTAGCTTTGTTTAAATGTAAATTTTGTATATTGCCTCATGTTTGATATCGGTCTACGAGCTAAAACAGCTCATGTCCTGTAATTTTTATACCGATGAAAATCAAACTCTTATTTGAATGGCTGATGATGATCAACGTGCTTGAACTTATATGCCTCTGTCTGAGTAATCCTCGAGTTTGTCACATGAAGGGCCAGGGGCGTAAGGCCAGGGATTTTCAAAAAGTGATAGCCACGACTATCTGAGTCGGAGCGCCAGCCAATCGTCTGCGCGAGTGTAACACCGAAAATGTTTGGTTTTAGCAAACCCGACAGATGCCGGAAACGGCCTTCGAGTGTTCATTCTGGTTCCTGCCTCCGTTGCTAACTTTGAGACCCCATTCAATATCACCTTTAAACCAAAAAAACAAATCCAGTTAAACATAACTTGTAAGAACGAGTTAAATGTTAAAAACTGCGAAGATCAGATCCTTAGTCTTTTCGGCGGGTAGAGTGTTGAAATGAAGCGTCACGCGACTAGAAATCGACAAGCCTAGATGGTCAAAGGAATGAGGTCACCGGTTATTAGCTATTCTGGCTACGTCATTGTCAATATGTTTTTCCTCTCTAGACTTTTAAACCGTCCAACAAGCTTATGGATTCTGAATTATGGGTCGTTTCAAAAAAAAGATAACTTGGCCAAGAAAAAGTCGTAACGGCCGGGCCTACAGTGCTACAGTACTGGCTACGCCTGGGAGTGCGCAACTGCAGAGCATTTGGGTATGCGTTCATCATATGTTTACCATAGCTCAGGTATCGAATGCATGACGTCACGCCACGCTCGCAAATCCCAAGGTAATGCATATCAGCCGAGACAATAGAACGCTAATAGTTCTGCATAAATCGTTCTCAATATACAATATATCGATAGTAATCTGTTCCTATGGTCTCTGCATCATCTTCGGAATAGCCGGTTTCGTGATGAATGAGTCCACGATCATACTCTGTACTATGGAAACATGTGCCCTCGCGTTCATCCCCTTGCCTCCCCTGTCGCCTCGATCAGCCTCCTTCTCTCTTCTACCGCCACCAGTCAGCTATCTCCTGACGCTTTCTCCATCTCCTCTCGTCCTCCGCAGCAGAGCTCATATAATATTATGAGAGTTGCCTCAACGGCCAACTAGCACCTGACCACGTGCGTCCGTCGCATGGCGCGAATAGCACCTGAGAGAAATCGTCAGTTACTAAGAGTATGAATTTTAAAACTGAGAGGATATCCTAGTCATAGATTTATGGTGGATAAATTTGCTAAAAGTAGAGCATCCAATTTAAGAAATAAAGAGGAAGACGCGTGCATGTGTAGTGTCCCGCTTGCGTATACCGCCAGTACATGCGAATCTGGCTAGCCTAGTGTGTTAGCGGCCTTAGCGCTCTGTTAGGACCAGAGGAGTTATATTTTGGTGCTCTGAAGTAGCATTTAAAATGGTAGGGGCTATTCTCAGCAATAGTCCCGCCAGCCCCTCTCTCCACGCAGCCAACTATATTATCGAAGTTTGCATCAGACGCACCTGCACCCTACCACCAGGTCGCGCGCCGCCATGGCGAATATCTACCCAGAAGAATCGATTTGGCAAACTATTTGATGCGTTAAAATGAAGAGGAGTTAATCCTACAAGATTATAATAATAACTTGCCATCCGAGACCATACATTTAAGTAAATAAGGAGGACGACCCTGCATGCATGTAAGGTCCTCGGCTGCATATATACGCACGCCAGTAACTTATCACAAGTCCTGCCTACGTTAGTTGGTTCGCGCTATATACGCAATATCTCACAGAAGGAGTTATATTTTGTGATGAAATATGCATTTAAAAAAAATTGTTAAGGGGTGTCTCTGCATATAGGCATTATACTACTTTATAAGTAGAGCCTGTGTTTATAAATTAGGAGGGCGCACTAGCATGTAAGGTACCAAAACACCTACATTTATGCGCCGCCGCGTCCATCCCCTGCCTCCCCTTACCTCCGCTCAGCTCCTGCTTCTCTACCTCTCCCGAGCTATTTCTCTGCCGATCTCCTCAGTCTGCTACTCGCTCTCTCCTCCTCAGGCAAGCTCATACTTATTAAGTTTGCCTCAGCCGCACTGTACGCCTGACACGCGGCGCGCATGCGCATATGCCCCGAAGAAATTTGTATTACAAAGATTATAAAATTTAAAAATAAAGAGGACTATCCTAAGCATAGATTTATATAATAACATTCGCATCAATAGACATCATTTAAGAAGTAGGGCCGGGAGTCCCTTGCAATGTAAGGTCCCCGCTGCGTATACAGCGCAGCTACACAATCTGGCTACGTTTAGTGTGTTAGCGCCATCGCGCATATCTACCCAGACGACTTATAATTTTGTGATTAATATGCAGGTTAAAATGTTTTAAGAGTAATCTCAGCATAGATTTCCCTAATAAACCTTTATGCAGTACACCCTTGTTTTATAACTAGAGAGGCGCCCTACATTAGGGTAACAATAACACTACTTTATGCCCTCCCGCGTTCCTTCCCCTTGCCTCCTGTCCCTCGCTCTATCTCCTCCTCTCTATGCGCCCGCCAGCTATCTGTCCCTGTCCGGATTTCCTCAAGTTTCCCATCTCTCGGCCCCTCAGCACGCCATATTGAAGTTGCTCAGACGCAGCTGCACTCTCTAACACGGGCGCGCGCATGCGGCAATAAAAGCTTGAAAGAAATCGTATTTTGCAAAGATTATAAACCACATTAAAATAAAGAGGAGTTACCTACAATAATTATATATACTAAAATTCTATCATAGTAGTCAATTGTACTACATATGGAGGAAGACTTGGCATGTAAGTCCCCGCTGCCGCATAGCAGGCGACAGATATCCCACACCAAGTGTGGCTGACTGCCGTAAGTGCCACGCGGGGCCTAGGGCCCTGCTGCGCAATAATATAGCTTGCAGTCGATAGCGGCAGCCTGGCTTTTCTTTGGGCTGGAGTACAACAAGGCTATACCACCATCTACTATAATATAGCAGGCCTTAAGCGCCCTTCATACAAATTAGATAAGTATGTGGCCTGGTGGGCCGCGAGCATACACTATACTACAATACTATATAGAATGGCAATTAGCCACCATCAATAAACCTATTCTATTATTACAATTCTAATATTAGGTGCCGCTTAGGCCCCCGTCATACAAATACTATATATGTGGCCTTGGGCCTCCCATCCATATCACTATTATTACAATACTATAATTAGGTGCCTTAGTCCGGCGCGTCTACAAATACTCACATATGTGGGCCTTGGCTCTCAGCATACACTATTATTACAATTCTATATATGTGCCTTGGGAACCCCCACACAACTATTATACAATACTATAATAGTGGCCTTAAGCCCCCGTCATACCAATACCAATATATATGGCCTTGGCCCAGCACACACCTATTATTCACAATTCTATATAGGAGCTTTAGCCTACCGTCTTATAGCTATAATCTCATATAAGTGCCTTGGCCGCCATACACTATTCTATTATTACATTATACTATAGTAGTGGCCTTATGCGCCCCGTCAATTAACAAATACTATATATGTGGCCTTGGCCCCAACATACATTATTATTACAACTTAATATTAGGTGACTGAGGCCCCTCATACAAATATAACGCTGGCCAACCCCTTTAACGGCTACTCATAACTTATACCGAGGGCGCCACTGGCGTAGTTACTTGTTTTTTCCCTATTTAATGATATACTATGCCTATGGGTAGATTTATATCAACGCATATACCCCAACTCTTATGGTAACCTTATTTTAGCCATGTTACTAAATTACAGTAAACAAAAATAACTATTTTCGGTCGCGGAATGGGTTATTGTCAGAGTGAGCTGACGGGGCTGTGGCACTGGCGGGACTAGGTGCCTAAAAAATCCCACCACTTGATGTGGATATCTGTCGCCGCACAAATTGAATCCACATACCTGCTTTTCTTAATAATAGCGTGCCCTACTTGACGTAGCTCTAATCAAATGTAAATCAGCCAACAGATGGCGATGCGTGTCCTACGTACGTGACATATGCAGCTGTGTCCAGCCTTTATAAAATCAAATAATTTTCTATTATGGACTCTTGATAAAATGGATGGATTAAGATTTATTCTTGAAATCATAATTTCATTAGCACAAGCCTATCGGTAGATTGCAATGATAGGTCGCCTTCAGAACTGTTTACTTTAATAGCTACATAAGTGTGCTCGGGCTATGATCCTGGATAATCTATAATTTTTAGCGATTTTTTATTGCATACGTAGAAAAGAGAGGAAACGTATCAATGAGCGACTTCGAACGAGTAAACATAAAACTGTCAATTGTATGATTTGTATTTGTATATATTGTATATAAATTGTCATTAAGGAATCTTTTCGGTGAATATGTTATTTTAATAGTTGATAATCGCTATATGACTAGAGAATGGACGCATTTTTCGACAACCATCTCATATTTATTTTGTTTAGCAAAGGTTACAACGAGAAGATAATATTCGTTTGAACTAATATGTTACTAAAATTAGATAACAAAATTATATTGATACAAATACAATGAGTGCGAGCGCTTGCGTGAGTGCGTGTATGCGTGCGTGCATGTATGCGTGCGTGCGTGCGCGTGCTTGCGCATGCGTGCGCGCGGGTGCGCGCCAATACGGCTGCGTTTGTAGTAGTCATCTTTTTATATATGCGTTTTACATATATTTGTATAAAAGCATGTGAAATTGTATTGACGACGTTGCTACAAAAATCAGCATATAGCTAAGGCACGAGCCTAAACATTTCCCACTTGGATTGAACTATTCCAATAGTTGTTCCGGCAGTACCCCCGGGGACATAGACCTTCTCAGCTCTAGTACTAGTAGTAGTAGTAGGGCCCTATAGCCCGCTATAGTAGTACAATTCTCCCTAATTCTACAGTCACTGTGAAATGGGTGGTGAGCAGAGCGGGTGTGGACATGTGTGATGATGGCGGGGTTTTGGAGAGAGAAGAGAGATGTAGAGGAAGGAGTCTGGTTGTGTTCGCGAGAGGAAGGACACGCGCGTGTGCGCGTTGCGTTGTCTTTGTGCAAGATGGACACACTGTGTGCGAGCAGTTATTAAAGTTTATTCCGGTTACTACACAATTTTGGATTCCTTCTATATCATTTATTCAACGAACATCATTCCAACGTTACATTAGGTCTTCTTTTTTTTTAAATGACCCCCAATGGAATTTTTAAGCTTATTGGATACCCCCAGTTGCAAGAAACAGAGATCCGTTTACAAAATTCCACTCCCGTGACGAGTTACGCCTGCAAGCTTTTTTGTGACAAAATTTTGACCCATTTTGGGGAATCCTTAACTATGGGAACACAGGCACTTGAAGCGTTTCAATAAAATATAATGCTAACTAAATATGAAATCTATTTACTACCGAATTTTTCTAGACTATACTCTCTTTCACCGTCCAAATCTTACCTCCAACCACGACTGTTGCACGCTAACACTAATATATATAGCAGGTAGGAAAGCCGGATCGCAAAATTTGCTCGACGCTCGCTGGATTTCACACTTTCACAGCACCAATACACATCCAACAGCTTCCATCTTTGTTTCTCTTTCAACAACAGTGTTCACTTGTTATAAAATCATAATGTCTCTGTTCGTAACCAAGCTGTGTCACGCGAAATCACACAAAGACTGACGAAATTCTCGCGTTCGCAAACCTTCCACAGTAATGTAAATGTGCCATATACCTGCTATATATATTAGTGTAGGCGTGCAACAGTCGCGCCGCGAAAGCAATTGCGCCGGCAGCGTATGGTTGGACGTAGGATTTGGACGGTGAAAGAGAGTATAAAAACATTAAGAATTTGGTAGTAAATAGATTTCGTATTTAGTTAGCATTATATTTTATTGAAACGCTTCAAGTGCCTGTGTATGCTTGAGTGCAGGCAGAGGCCTGCCCATGTCTATAGGATGCAGATATTACTGTAACTACACCCATGATTGCAGGCAGAGGCCTGACCCATGTCTATACGATGCGGATCTAATGTAACTACCACCATGAGTGCAGGCAGAGGCCTGACCCTATGTCTATAGGATGCGGATCTAATGTAACTACCCCCATAGTGCAGCAGAGGCCTGGCCCATGTCTATAGGATGCCAACCTACTGTAACTACCCCC
>NW_014578559.1:7525-39942 GCF_000485595.1 Priapulus caudatus
TAGGATGCAGATCTATTGTAACTACCCCCATGAGTGCAGGCAGAGGCCTGGTCCATGTCTATAGGATGCGGATCTACTGTAACTACCCCCATGAGTGCAGGCAGAGGCCTGGTCCATGTCTATAGGATGCCAACCTGCTGTAACTACCCCCGGGAGTGTAGGCTGAGGCCTGGCCCATGTCTATAGGATGCCAACCTACTGTAACTACCCCCGGGAGTGTAGGCAGAGGCCTGGCCCATGTCTATAGGATGCCAACCTACTGTAACTACCCCCGGGAGTGTAGGCTGAGGCCTGGGGGCCGTTGTCAGAAAAATCGTATTAAAGTGAATGCTAATGTTTTGGAATACGCCATTTGTAAATGTTTTGTTTTGTTTTATGATCAGTAGATAATTAATGATTTTGACGTGTTTTTCAAGAAAAACATATTTTATTCATTATTATTATCACTATAATTGTAATTCGTAGTGTAAATGTGTTATTTTCATCTTAATATTAAAGTTACGAGAGGGTCTGGGCTCTCGTAATGTTAATAAGAGGATATTTTCGAAGATTTTTCATTCTCGTAACTTTGCGATGTTTCTGTCAACGGTTTACGAGTGGAAGTTAATAGGGCTAATTTTGTTTCTGACAACAGGCCTCTGGCCCATGTCTATAGGATGCGGATCTACTGTAACTACGCCCGTGAGTGCAGGCAGAGGCCTGGCATGTCTCTGTATAGGATGCAGATTCACTGTCACTAACGCATGTCATCTCACTCAAAAATTAACACTAAGACAAGAACTCTTATGCTAAAACTACCCACCACATTCCTCTCGTATGTTAACTTGTACACTAAGACAAAAATGCTCAAATCATGATCTGAGATACCCGGGGTTAGGACCCGGCAATCTCCACGTCGGTGATGAAGGTGTCCCCCCCTCCCTCGCCCTATCGACAAGAACTAACCTCATCTTGAGTCCTCGCATGCAAAAACTAACACTTGTACACTAAGACAAAAACGTTTACATCACAATCGAGATATCCGGGGGTGGCACCCAGTCATCTCCGCCTCACCGAGGGTGGCACCCCCTCCCCCCTCCGACGACGATGACTACCAACCTCATCTTGAAGTGGAGAAGCTCGCGGGCGGCCTTCCTCTGCTCCTCCTTCGTCGACTTCTTCTGGCTGCGGAAGGCGTCGGCGATGACCGCGTCGAGGCGGAACATGGCGTCGTCGTCGAGGTCGGGCTCTGACTCGCGGTCGCTGTGCGCGGCCGCCTCCCCGAGGGCTCCCTTCACGGCCGCTCGAAGCCCCTCGTCCACCTGCAACCAATCACAATCGCTCGTCATCGCTCCGACGCACAAATCTTCCTGTTACGATTGCAATCTCGTCATCGCTCTGATGCAGAAATATTCGTTTTTTTCGATTCTATAGGGACGATTGCAAACCCTCTTTAATAAGATAAGCCCTCTCTCCCGGAGCGTCGAGCCTCAAAAAAAAGTATAGCGTTTTTGTGTGTGGATGTAATCGCAATAAAAACTGATGATGTCCAATAATGAATAAATATTAATATTATTTAAAATCGTGATTTTGTAAAACACGTACGAAACATGGGCAATTAAAGCCGATTATAATAGTGTCGTTATCCACTTGTAATTTAGTTGTTAACTGAAATAATTAATTAGGTACTAAGGTCATTTACTATTGTCAGAAACGTGAACCAAATTATCAAAATATTTGTGGGATTTTTAGCCAACTAACGACATTGAACGACTTTTACAATTTTATATCTCTAAAGGGATGTGCCAGCAACAAGTCTAAACCGGCGCGAAACCCGCCATTCCACCAACCTCTGCATCATCATCATCGTCATCGTCATCGTCGTCACTTTCCTCCTCAGACTCCTCCTCATCTTCTTCGTCTCCGCTGCCCTCCTCCGCTTCCATCTCTCCTCCCTCCTCCTCCTCGTCCTCCTCCTCCTCCGCTGCCGTCTTTGCGCTCGTGTTTAGAACGTCGACAAGGCCGCGGACAGACTCGCATGTTAGCTCTGGGATGAGAAGCCTGAATGCCTCGAGCAGCAGCGGCTTGCAGAGATGCTCGGGCCGCGAGAGCAGCCCCGTGACGACGTCCAGCAGCACCGCCTGCCATCCCGGCTCCTCCCCCTCCTTCTCATTCTCCCCTTCCTTTGTCTTCTTCGCTCCTTTCTCCTTCACTTTCTTTTCCTTCCCCTTCCCCTTCTTCTCCTCGTATGCTTTGCTCTGGCAGACGAGGATGTCGCTGAGCGAGTCCTCGACCTCCTCCGGCCCCACGAACAGCTGCAGCGCCGCGTAACCCACGAGCGTCGACAGCGCCACGCCGACGCCCGCACGCTCCCCGGCCGCGCGCCGCGCCTCGAGGTCGGTCGCCGCGGCGACGGCCGCGCGCCACAGCTTGTCGTGCCGGCGCGCGAAGGGCCTAGTCTGCGCCGCGCTCCCCCGCAGCTCATCCGCGCGCTGGAGGAGTTCGTACATCGGGTTTCGCTTGGCGGCAATCTCCCGGCTGGTGGCCCTCCACACGCCGAGCTTGAAGAATCCGCGCGAAAGCGCCGCGTGTTCGCCCGCGTCGAGCGGTGGAGAGGGGCCGCCGCCGTCGTCGTGGACGTCGTCGAAGAACGCGTGCGCGAGGACGAACTTGATGGTCGGCGTCGGCGACGCGGCGGGGGCGTCTCGCGTCGCGCGGGCGCACCGCGCATAGCCATGTAACTCGAGCGTAGTACGAACTTAATGATCGTATCGCAAGCGTGTCGACTGTCGGGTGCGTGAAAATTGTCTCCCCGTTCTCAGCACAATGTCAATGCGTTTTCATCGGTTACTACGTCTGAGCATGATTAAGTTGCACTAGGAGCGTGACTGGCGCGCAGTTGAGGCGCGGTGAGCGTTGCTTCTAGGCGCAGTGAAAGCGTCGTTTGAATGCAATGTGATCGGATTGGTCGCAATAAAGACACAGTGGGCGCAGTGCAAGCGTGATGCGGGTGTGGTATGGAGCATGGTGAAAGCTTGTTAGGCGCAATGAGATCGGGGTAAAGACGCCCATAGATCGTAGTATCGGCGATGGGGCCCAATTGGCCACGCTTGGCCAAATTTTTTGAGCGTGGGGCGATCGTGATGAACGTAGCTCTAGTGTGACGGGGGCTTTAGCTACAGTGCATACAGCAAGTTTCAGCTAGTAGACAATAGAATAAACAATGCACGCTGCACTCTAGTAGCAGCTCGACTGTTTTGCCATTGTGCCAATGGCCAGAAATCGGTGGTGGCAGTATATTTTTTAACCGTTTCATTACACAACAGATTATTATAAAAACTATTGTAAGTTGTTCTCAATCTAAGATCGTTTTTCTAGGTGCTTGCATATAGTGGGACGAGTTAATCAAAGTTGACTAACTAGTCACAAAACGAGTGTGTGCGATTTTCGCGGTAGTTTGCCGGTGTGATGTTTTGAACATAAAGTAACATTGTTCAAAACCACCCATCGTCAACTCAAAATGCTAAGAATAGATTGTATCATAATCATTGTAACATAATTATTTGATATCTCCTGCTTATTATGAGCTATAATACTTATAGAAATGTAATAGTTATATCATATTGTAAAAATGCTCCAAAATTCAACTGTTTTTAATCAAATTCGTCACTTTTAGGTCACGTGATTGGTATTTATACTCAACCCAATCATACATTGGTTAGGTGTCAGAACTATTAGATAGTGCTGACACCTACCGTTCTACATGGAAACAGACCAGAAAATGGAAGTTAGTTACCTACCTGTGGAGTCACCATGCATTTCCATTATATCCACATTAAATCATAAAAACAAATTAGAATTATTCATATTATGGTTCAACTCAAGAAATAATGTAAATTGTAATATGATATATTAATGACTGGTATTTTCTACTTTGTTATTGCACCACTTATAATAAATTACATCGTTAAATAACTCACTTTGATCGATTAACATCCGAACACCGACACAGTATTGTCCTTGAATATGAATTTAATTTGAGTTGCAGCTTGCTCTCTAATTTGAAATATTTTCTACTAATCTATTATATACTAGCATAATATCATTTGTGTAACTATGACTGTAATAAAGTGGCTGTAAATAAAAGTTGAGTTGCTGAGTTTACTTTCTAATTTGATACATTACTATCTTACTACTTTCTATGATACATTACTATCTTACTAAGTACTTTCTATGATACATTAAGTACTATCTTACTACTTTATATGATACATTAACTGTTTATAATCTATTATACAACAAGTAACTAGTATAAAGTTCTATAGCTGTAATAATAAGGTTTGTGATGGTATAGCCATTAATACTGGTTAAAATTTGCTGTCTTGTACAACTCTGTCTGACTAAGGTAAGTTACCATTGAATCAATGCACTGCATTAAACCCCCGTCACACCAGGCCCCGATCTCACTACGCTCGTACTGCACTCTAAGAACATGGTGGAAACGCGTAGAACGCAGTATGAACGTCTATGGACGTACTGCAATCGCAATGATCGGATCGAGCGCAGTACAGTCACCATGAGCGTGGAGAGCGTGGCCAAATTTTGAGCATGTTCAAAACAATTGTGGTGCGAGCGTGGCGGAAAGACAGCGCAGTGCGGGCGCATTAGAAACGTGGAAGGCGTAGTAGCCATGTAACTCGAGCGTAGTACGAACTTAATGATCGTATCGCAAGCGTGTCGACTGTCGGGTGCGTGAAAATTGTCTCCCCGTTCTCAGCACAACGTCAATACGTTTTCATCATGCTGTTACTACGTCTGAGCATGATTAAGTTGCACTAGGAGCGTGACTGGCGCGCAGTTGAGGCGCGGTGAGCGCTTAGGCGCAGTGAAAGCGTCGTTTGAACGCAATGCGATCAGATTGGTCGCAATAAAGACACAGTGGGCGCAGTGCAAGCGTGATGCGGGTGTGGTATGGAGCATGGTGAAAGCTTGTTGGGCGCAATGAGATCGGGGTAAAGACGCCCTTAGATCGTAGTCTCGGCGCTGGGGCCCAATTGTCCACGCTCGGCCAAATTTTTTGAGCGTGGGGCGATCGTGATGAACGTAGCTCTAGTGTGACGGGGGCTTTAGCTACAGTGCATACAGCAAGTTTCAGCTAGTAGACAATAGAATAAACAATGCACGCTGGATTGTAACATAATTATTTGATATCTCCTGCTTATTATGAGCTATAATACTTATAGAAATGTAATAGTTATCATATTGTAAAAATGCTCCAAAATTCAACTTGTGCTGTTCGTCACTTTTAGGTCACGTGACTACTATCGCTAGTGAGATGTTGTAGTGTAGATTAAGACCACACTACTAGTGTGTACTACTAATCACTACTATACACTACAAAATCTGCACTGTACAATCTAAACTACTACTAGTATTTGTTGTTGATTTCACTCAGTAGCACCAAGAAGCGTTCACATACCGAAAAATCGTGTGTATTGATGTCATTTTCCAATTTCTTGTGAACGGTATTTCAGATTGTATTATTGTAATACCCGTCGTGGGCCTGCCACACAGACCACACATCTCTTACCCGACGCTGCTCTCTGCACTTTCAGGATGGCTATGCAGGCCGGACAGTCGTGCCTGTCGTCGGCGTCGTCGAAGAGCAAGGAGATCGTCGTTCGCGTCTACATCTCCGAGGACGACATCCGCAAGATCCGCGTGATCCGGCCGTCGAGCCGCGAGCTGCTCTACCAGATCCTCGAGGCGCGCCTCGGCCTCACCAACATCAGCGTGCAGTACTACGACCGTGACCTCGACGGCTATGTCAACGTCGAGACGCTCGACGACATCACCGACAAGTGCACGCTGCGCGTCTTCCAGAACAGCGGCCGCGTCGTCGCGCCGCCGCCGGAGCAGATCATCGTGCCGATCGCGCCCGTGCTGCACCCTGGCGGCGGGCAGCGCGCGGCGATGGGCGAGGCGCCGGGTCGCGCCGGGGGGTCGGGCGTGTCGCCGCCGGCGAAGGTGCAGTCGCGCGGCGGCGGAGAGCGGCGCTCGTTGGGGAAGGACGACGGCGCGGCGGGCGGTCGCGGAGGCGGCGGCGACGTGGTGATGGGCAACGGAGAGACGCGCATGCAGCAACAGGGGCAGGGGTTCGGCGGCGGCGGTGGCTTGGGTGGCATGCGGAGGAGCAACCAGAGCGCGGACGTGTGGAGCAGTCGGCAGCGCGGCAGCAACGACCAGCCCGGCGGCCGGAACGGTCAGTCTAGCTCGGCCATGCAGAGCTTGAACGGGCAGTCCTCCTCCGGCCAGAATTTCTCCGGGCAGTCCGGTAACCAAGGCTATGGCAGACGGTCCAACAACTTGAACTTCGGCGGGCAGTCCGGTAACCAAGGTTACGGCGGGCAGTCCGGTAACCAAGGTTACGGCGGGCGGTCCGGTAACCAGGGATACGGCGGGCAGTCCGGCAGCAACCGGAACTTTGATGGGCCGTCCGGCAGCCAGATGGCCGCTCAGAATCTGCCAGGTGTCAACCTGTTTCGACCGCAGAGCTTGCAGTGGAAGCAGAACCTTCAGGCGCAGTCGCAGCCGGGCATGCCGCGTTTCTCCGGGCAGTTTGTCGGCTTCTCGCTCAGCCGGCAGAACTTCGGTCGTTATCCGAGGGTGCCATTCTGAGATCTCCGCTCGCACCTCCTTCGTCGCTCCCGATGACGCGGTGGAGGAGGATCTGCTCGTTCCTCCCCGGGCGCCCTGGTTCACGCTCTGTCCGGGCGGCGGCCGCGCGTCGCGTCTAGTTTGCCGGAGAACAGTGAATGCACCGCCAGAACTTTGTTAGCGGTCTTCACAATGACGTACGAGAGACCGATTGCGGTGAAACACTGAAGCGTGTGGAGACATCGACTAGGAGACGTTGTTGAGCCGGCGTCACGGTTTTTTTTAATGAAGCCCACCGGTTTGATATGTCGAAAGATTTTTAGCGGTTGAATCGAAGTATGGTGGCACACGGAACATTTTTAAAGTCGACCGGGTTTATTTCGATTTCGTTAATGTTGGTTGCGTGTGGTGGTAGGAGAACTAGTGAGTGACGACGAACGCTGATAGTAATAGAGGCATGCTGTAGGTGTAGCTGTTACTGGGGAGGTTGCCGTAATAAAAAACCTAAAGTGTAAGATATGTCGGAACAGTGTTTGAATCTTTACAACACGAGCACCAGTTTATCTCTCCATCTGGAATTCCACCCTGGTGTACCGATTCCTATTACTACGTCGTTTAGAACGCGATTTCATCAACGTTATTTTTACGACCTGATATTTTTATATATATATATATACTCTTTCCATAGCGGAGACCATATTGATGGAAAGAAACATAAGACTGATAGGTTTGAGATTCAGTACAAATCACAATGTTCAAGACTGTGGGTGGTAGTGATGATATAGCAACATAGCGGGACCAGGTTAAAGATATCAAAATTATGTGCAGTGGTACATGTATACGAAATAGCTATAGCCTTCATAGCTAAAGGACTATTGCTTCTGATATTGTCTTGTGCTGCGTCCCAAGTATGGGTAATCACAACCCCTTGTTTAATGACCTGTTGCTGTTCTTATAGCAGTGTAATTGGTGTCTTTTATGTACGTAAACAATCTGTGAGTTTATTCAAAGAACTGAATGATTGTGCAGTGTGCGATCACAATCATGTGTATAATAAACAAAGGTGTGAGTGTCGAAAATACACGAACAACTTCAACATTGGTTTAATTAGTATTTCATGAGAAGCAACTTGATAAAGGGTCATTTTGCGTGTGGCCAGTTTTACTAGCTTCATAGTTATTTCTAACTATCACTTTTTATATGGTTACAATGTAACATTTGACATTATTTTTCGTTCCTTTGGCACGACATGCGTGATACAACTACATGATGTTCATTTATTATGCTCTTTTATCTCTTGGTAGTATGTAGAAGATATTTTGACATGACTATGCAATATTAAAACAAAGGAATTACCAACCAAATATGAAGTAAAAGAAGATAAAACGTTACCAATATATAATATTAAACTTTCATGGATTTCTTGCTACAAAAAATTGTATTCACCTGATGATACACAAAAGTTTCAGTAGCACACATAATTAGGCAAGCACTACCATGAAACAGAAGCTAGACATTTCAGCATTACGTGACAAAACTAAACACAATGGTAAAATTCTCCACCTATTAAAATCGAAGACTGATAAAACGATGATCGACTTACGAGAAGTACGCGACTAAATCATAGTCTTGCACGAATCAGTTCTTCTCCTTTTTCGCGGGAGAATACGGCTCTTCTGCTTGTTTTCGCTTTGATTTTTTCACCTTCTTTACTTTTGCATCGGTACGATCGGCATCCACTCTCATATCGTCTTTCTTTCCTTCCGTTTCCTTCCCCTTCTTCTGTTTCTTCTGCTTGCTCTTCTTCTGCTTCTTTTCGTTCGTCGCGCTCTCGGCTTCCTCCTCCTCCGTCGATTCCCCGCCGGCCTGCTCCTTCTCCTTCACTATCCTCTTCTCTCCGGTCTCCTTCCCTCCCGTCTTCAGGCTCTTCCTCACCTCTGCGACAGCATCCTTCCACGCGGCGGCGACGCGCGGCCCCTGCATCGCCTCGAAGCACTGGTCCCTCATCTTCCGCGGCAGCGACGGAAACAGCGCCACGACCGCCGCCGCCAGCTCGTCGCTCCAGAACGCGGCGCCCTCTGGCGGCGATGATCGCGCCATCACGCCGAGCAGCGCAACGAGCTCGCGCGCAAACGAGCTGCCGCCGCCCGCGCGCGCGCCTCGCCGTCGCCGCGGCAACCCGCCACGCGCCGACCGCCCGAGAAACTCCGCCGCGTCGCCGTCATCCGCCCGCGCGGTGCGCTGGCGTAGCAGCGCGACGAGCGCGCGCAGGACGAGCGCCCTGCGCGAAGGGCCGCGGCGCCGGCTGCAGGAGCGCGAACAAAGTCCTCCCGCAGCGCCCACGCGGACGCGCGCTGCCCCCGCGCCGCCTCCTCGAACAGCCGCCCGGCAGACGCCGCCGACGTAGCAGTCGCGCAGCAGCGTGCGGCAGCGCGCTCGGTGCGCCCTCTTCCGCCCCGCGGCGGCGCCCCTCGCTCGCGGCGCACGGAGGTCGACGAGCGAGGACACGATCTCGCGGCGACGGCACGGCCGCGCGGGGCCCGTCTTCGCCGCGGCGGCGCGCGCCGTCTCGAGCAGCGAGGCGAGGCGCGTGTCTTCGACCGAGGCGCCGCGCAGAGTCTTGACGCCGGCGGCGACGAGCGTGGCGAGACGCTCGGGCGCGACGGCGTCCTCGCCGCCCCCGGTGGCTCCCTCTCTGAGAGGCCGACGCGGAGGAGGCGGTCGAGCGAGTCGACGAGGACGGTGGCCGGCGTCGCCTTGCTGTGAGCGAGCATGTCCAGCAGCTCCAGGCATCTGCAACAAAAATCAGAGAGCGCTCGGGCCGTAATTACACGCGTCCGATTTGGGAAGCATGGACCGTGATTAATGGGATGCAGATCTCCTGCTACTACTAACCCGATGAGTAAAGGCAATTAAAGGTCTCGACCATCTCTATGTGATGCAGATTCTTTGCTACTACCCCACGAGAGTAGGCCAAGGCCCGGACCGTCTCTATAGGACGCAGATCTACTGCAACTATCATCTGCAACGAAATCACGGAGTGCCCGGTGAGACACATTCAAAAGGAAGGCATGAGCCGTCTCTACGGGACACAGGTCTACTGAAACTACCCCCAGGAGAGTGAAGGGGGAGGTCTGGACCTGTCTCTACGGAGCACAGGTCTACTGAAACTACCTCCAGGAGGGTGAAGGGAGAGGTCTGGACCGTCTCTACGGACACAGATCTACTAAAACTACCCCCAGGAGAGTGAAAGGGGAGGTCTGGACCGTCTCTAC
Organism: Priapulus caudatus; assembly: GCF_000485595.1. Classification (NCBI taxonomy): domain Eukaryota; kingdom Metazoa; phylum Priapulida; class Priapulimorpha; order Priapulimorphida; family Priapulidae; genus Priapulus; species Priapulus caudatus. The sequence continues at coordinate 17,437 of NW_014578559.1, forward strand.
AGGACACAGGTCTACTGAAACTACCCCCAGGAGAGTGAAGGGGGAGGTCTGGACCACCTCTACGGGACACAGGTCTACTGAAACTACCCCCAGGAGAGTGAAGGGGGAGGTCTGGACCGTCTCTACAGGACCACGGTCTACTGAAACACCTCCAGAAGAGTGAAGGGGGGGGGGTCTACTAGACCGTCTCTACGGGACACAGGTCTACTGAAACTACCCCCAGGAGAGTGAAGGGGGAGGTCTGGCCTGTCTCTACAGGATGCACGTCCTCTACCACTACCCTATCTGGATTTAGCCATCTTATTCTGTTAATACGAATCGCAGAGCACTCAGCGGTTAGACATGTGCGGATTTGGAGGCGTGAACCGTCTTAACGAGACATAGGTCTACTGAAACTACCCACATATGAGTGTGAAGGGGGAGGTCTGGCCCGTCTCTACACGAGCAGATCACTACTCCCCATGAGTGAAGGCTGAGTTCAAACCCTCTCTAAAGACGCAGATGCACTGCCACTAACCCGATTCGAAAAGGCTGAGGTTCGAACTTCGAACCGTCTCTACACGATGCAGATCCACCGCTACTACCCTAGTAGTGCAGGCAGAGGCCTGGCGCATGTCTATAGGATGCGATCTACTGTAACTGCCCCCATAGAGTGGCAGGCAGAAGCCTGACCCATGTCTATATGATGCGGATCTAATGTAACTACCACCATGAGTGCAGGCAGAGGCCTGGCCCATGTCTATAGGATGCGGATCTACTGTAACTACCCCCATGAGTGCAGGCAGAGGCCTGGCCCATGTCTATAGGATGCAGATTTACTGTAACTACACCCATGATTGCAGGCAGAGGCCTGACCATGTCTATAGGATGCGGATCTAATGTAACTACCACCATGAGTGCAGGCAGAGGCCTGACCCATGTCTATAGGATGCGGATCTAATGTAACTACCCCATGAGTGCAGGCAGAGGCCTGGCCCATGTCTATAGGATGCGGATCTAATGTAACTACCACCATGAGTGGCAAGCAGAGGCCTGACCCATGTCTTATGGATGCGGATCTAATGTAACTACCCCCTGAGTGGCAGCAGAGGCCTGACCCATGTCTATAGGATGCGGATCTAATGTAACTACCCCCATGAGTGCAGGCAGAGGCCTGGCCCATGTCTATAGGATGCAGATCTACTGTAACTACCCCCTGGAGTGCAGCAGATGCCTGGCCCATGTCTATAGGATGCCAACCTACTGTAACTACCCCCGGAGTGTAGGCTGAGGCCTGGGGGCCGTTGTCAGAAAAATCGTATTAAAGTGAATGCTAATGTTTTGGAATAGCCATTTGTAAATGTTTTGTTTTGTTTTATGATCAGTAGATAATTAATGATTTTGACTGTTTTTCAAGAAAAACACATATTTTATTCATTATTATTATCACTATAATTGTAATTCGTAGTGTAATATGTTATTTTCACTTAATATAAAGTTACGAGAGGGTCTGGGCTCTCGTAAGTTAATAAGAGGATATTTTCGAGGATTTTTCATTCTCGTAACTTTGCGATGTTCTGTCAACGGTTTACGAGTGGAAGTTAATGTGGCTAATTTTGTTTTCTGCCAACGGGCCCTGGCCCATGTCTATAGGATGCGGATCTACTGTAACTACGCCCGTGAGTGCAGGCAGAGCCTGACATGTCTCTGTATAGGAGGCAGATTCACTGTCACTAACGGCATGTCCCTCACTCAAAAATTAACACTAAGACAAGAACTCGTACGCCAAAACTACCCACCACATTCCTCTCGTATGTTAACTTGTACACTAAGACAAAAATGCTCAAATCATGATCTGAGATACCTGGGGTTAGGACCCGGCCATCTCCGCGTCGGTGATGAAGGAGTCCCCCCCCCTCTCCTATCGACAAGAACTAACCTCATCTTGAGTCCTCGCATGCAAAAAACTAACACTTGTACACTAAGACAAAAACGTTTACATCACAATCGAGATATCGCGGGGCACCTAGTCATCTCCGCCTCACCAGGGTGGGACCCCGCTCCCTCCTCGCGACGACGATGGCTACCAACCTCATCTTGAAGTGGAGAACTCGCGGGCGGCCTTCCTCTGCTCCTCCTTCGTCGACTTCTTCTGGCTGCGGAAGGCGTCGGCGTGACCGCGTCGAGGCGGAACATGGCGTCGTCGTCGAGGTCGGGCTCTGACTCGGGTCGCTGTGCGCGGCCGCCTCCCCGAGCGCTCCTTCACGGCCGCGCGAAGCCCCTCGTCCACCTGCAACCAATCACAAACGCTCGTCATCGCTCCGACGCGCAAATCTCCTGTTACGATTGCAATCTCGTCATCGCTCTGACGCAGAAATATTCATTTTTTTTCGATTCTAGGGACGATTGCAAACCCTCTTTAATTAGATAAGCCTCTCTCCCGGAGCGTCAAGCCTCAAAAAAAAGCATAGCGTTTTTTGTGTGGATGTAATCTCATAAAAACTGATGACGTGCAAAAATGAATGAATTATTAATATTATTATTTAAAATCGTGATTATGTAAAACCGTACGAAACATGGGCAATTAAAGCCGATTATAATAGTGTCGTTTATCCACTTGTAATTTAGTTGTTAACTGAAATAATTAATTAGGTACTAAGGGCATCTACTATGTCAGAAACGTGAACAAATTATCAAAATATTTGTGGGATTTTTAGCCCAACTAACGACATTGAACGACTTTGACAATTTTATATCACTAAAGGGATGTGCCAGCGACAAGCCTAAACCGGCGCGAAACCCGCCATTCCACCAACCTCTGCATCATCATCATCGTCGTCGTCATCGTCGTCACTTTCCTCCTCAGACTCCTCCTCATCTTCTTCGTCTCCGCTGCCCTCCTCCGCTTCCATCTCTCCTCCCTCCTCTCCTCTCCTCCTCCTCATCCTCGCGCTGCCGTCTTTGCGCTCGTGTTTAGAACGTCGACAAGGCGGGCACAGACCCGCATGTTAGCTCTGGATGAGAAGCCTGAACGCCTCGAGCAGCAGCGGCTTGCAGAGATGCTCGGGCCGCGAGAGCAGCCCCGTGACGACGTCAGCAGCACCGCCTGCCATCCCGCTCCTCCCCCTCCTTCTCATTCTCCCTTCCTTTGTCTTCTTCGCTCCTTTCTCTTCACTTTCTTTCCTTCCCCTTCCCCTTCTTCTCCTCGTATGCTTTGCTCTGGCAGACGAGGACGTCGCTGAGCGAGTCCTCAACCTCCTCCGGCCCCACGAACAGCTGCAGCGCCGCGTAACCCACGAGCCGTCGACAGCGCCACGCGACGCCCGCACGCTCCCCGGCCGCGCGCCGCGCCTCGAGGTCGGTCGCCGCGGCGACGGCGGCGCGCCACAGCTTCTCGTGCCGGCGCGCGAAGGGCCTCGTCTGCGCCGCGCTCCCCGCAGCTCATCGCGCGCGCTGGAGGAGTTCGTACATCGGGTTTCGCTTGGCGGCAATCTCCCGGCTGGTGGCCCTCCACACGCCGAGCTTGAAGAATCGCGCGGAAAGCGCCGCGTGTTCGCCCGCGTCGAGCGGCGGAGAGGGGCCGCCGCCGTCGTCGTGGACGTCGTCGAAGAACGCGTGCGCGAGGACGAACTTGATGGTCGCGTCGGCGACGGCGGCGGGGGCGTCTCGCGTCGCGCGGCGCACGCGCGCGCTCGCAATCGTCTGTAGCCGCTCGATGGCCACGCGCGCGCGCGCCCGCCATCTCCCCCGCGCCGCGCTGCCGAGCCGCGATCGCCCGAGAACGCGTCGCGCAGCAGCGGCTCGAGCGCGTCGTGCGCCGCCGGCGCCATCTGCCGCGCGATCGTCTCCTCGAGCCTCGCGTGCGCCGCACACGCCGGCGCCGCCTCGCCGACGATCCGGTCCACGCGCTCACCTGGGCGGCGGCCGGAGCGTGGCTCAGCGCCGCCGCGACGTCGTCTGCCGCGCGCGCCGCCGCGCCGTGCAGCGTGTTGCCCGCGTGCTGGAGGTCGCGAGCAGCGGCGCGGACAACGCGCGGACAGAACGACCGCGGCGCGCTCAGCGTCTCGTCGGTGAGCGCGGCGAGGCGGCGCGACGACGCGATACGCGATCGCGACGCGCGTCTTCCGCACGGCGTCGCCGACAGCGCGTCGTCGACGAGCGCGTGCCAGAAACGCTCGAACGTCGCTCGGGCGTCGCCGGGCGGCCATCGTCGCGACGAGGTCGCGAGCGAACGGGTGCAGCGCGGCGGCCGGGTCGCGCTGCCGCGCGATTGCCGCCGCGATCGCCGCGAAGTTCGCCTCGCACGTGAGCGGCGCGTGCGACCAGTGCTCGGCGACGAACGCCGGCGTGACGAGGGGGGAGGGGGGGGGGGGGTCGGGGTGGCGCGTCTCGCACGCGAGCAGCAGACGCAGCGTGTCGGGCGTGCACGCGTCCCAGCCGCCGCGCAGCCCTCCGCTCAGCGTCGGCCACAGCTGCTTGCGGAAGCGGCGCTCCGTGCTGCAGGAGACGAGGCTCACGAGTGCCTCGGCGACGAGCGGTTCGAGCGGTGGCCGCGCCAACTGTAGCTCCAGTAGCTGCGTCAACACGGGTTCAACGTGAGCACCTGCCAGGGGAAGGGAAAGAAGGTTTCAGGATGCCAAACTTTAATTTTATACTCTAACTGGCAGTGCTTCTTAAACTATTTCAGTTTCATTTACCCTTGAGTCTTTATCACAAAATTTCGTTCACCCGCGACTAAATTTCCTTATGTTTTTGGTAATTTTCATTCACTCTTGGATGTGCCAGTTTAAGAAGCAGTCTAACAGATGGGGCAGAACATCGAAATGATTTGCCATTCCACCTGCTTTAATTAGCTAACAATTCAGTGATAACTCAGCTATTAATATAAAAACAGAATATATGAATCTTTTGGTTTTTCACTATGGCTATTATGCATATGCGGATGATAATCCCTTCCTACAATTTTCTACCATTCATATTGCAATGAAGATATTTTCACACCTATTGGTGCTGGACTTTTATAAGTACATAGTACTAATTGTAGTAATCACCTTTATCTTTCTGAAGTTTTCCAGACACGATGAGACACTGGTAGACGAATATACGACCAATCGCGCAGTTCTTCTGTTCCTCCTTCTTGCCCTGGATCTTGAGATGCTGTTTCACTAGAGATAAAACGTCTTCGCAGGTGACCGAATCAAATTCTTTCAGCAGCTGTGAAGACAGCAAATAGAAAATAAATAAACAATGCATGACTATACAGCCATACAAACATCGGTGGGCAAGTGACTTTTACTGCATGGTTGCCCATCTGATTAAATTCCAGCATTTATTCTCCAGCATGACATAATGCATGGGTTCTTGCCAGGCCTTCAAGGCAATAAGGATCCGACATACGTTCAAAGCTGAAGCTAATTTGCGTCATCCCACATAAATTGTCCGACATGCCTTAATTAATGTCCAATCCACATTCCTTAATTTCCAGCCTTTGACAATCTTAATTAACACAATTGTTATTAAAATTGTTGTAATTGTTGTGTGTTTGTGTGTTGTTGTAAAATTGTTGTAATTAAAAACAATTGTCTGTGACAATAAGCTGTCCACAAACGACATGCCTTCTGAAATTCCTGGGGGAGAAGCCAGACATGTATATATATAGTCATACCTCCGTGAGCAGAGTAGGGAAGCCAACCCTGATGCACTCTCGCCCGCTCGCCATGCCTTTGACCAGCCGAGTGACGGCGTACTTTACTTCCTCGCACGTTTCCTCTCCGTCCCCGGTGGCCTTCTGCTTTAGGATCAACTGCTCGACGAGCTGCGTTGCCGAGTTCAACCTCAACTCTTGCTTGCAATCGCCTAAACATGCAGAGAAATATAGAGAATTTACTTTAGCAGCATTAGCAAGTGATTGATAGTAGATTGATAGTACTGATTGGTAGCAGTTTAATATTAATATGAGCTCCTGTTGTGTGTGGTGTGGTCAATCCTAGCTTGGGACTTGTTTTATGTGTGCGTTTAAAGATCTAACCGGGAGCTCACTGCCACTGGGCCAGGTGAAGTGGGGATCAGATGTGAAGGATGAAACTGGAAGCTGAATGGTGTCGATTAGTCAATTTAGTGGTGTACCTACTGTACAACACAGTACTACTACTACTAGTAGTAATATGTACATACTACTACAGTACTGTCAGTAGTACTAGTAGTAGTACTACTACTAACTACTAAATCCACTTTAGGCACCTTAGGCTTAGGGTATCACAAAGTGATGCACAGATTTCTGTGTATCATCAACTGATGACAGACTTTCCGTATATCAAGGAATGATGCAAAAACCCGAACCCTAACACTAAGTCATAAAGTATAACCTTAGGTATCACGAAGTGTGTTAGGGTTAGGGTTAGGGGTAGGGGGTAGGGCCAGCCAGAGGGGGTGCCTAAAGTGGATTTGCGCCCTTTAGTATAGACTCTCTAGTAGCTTAACTACATACTGAGATTGTCCCAAAGACGAAGCATGTTCGTCTTGGTGCTCTGTACTTCAGCGGGCATCTTGCTCCTCGGTTTTTATATTAATAACAGTATTTCAAATATATTCAGTTCAGTAGGCCTACACAACATAACGATGATAACATCATGCTTCCACGCTTTCGCGTGGTGAAATAATTGGTGTTCACTTGTTACCGGTGAGCCGCGCTGCGCGCGCATGGTTTCGTGAGAAGTGTTTGTTGTTGGACTTTGTCGATGTTTTTGGTTCCTTTGTAATTGTTGTATTTACAGTTTATTTAATCTTTCTTCGCCTTCTACGCGACATCACTTCGTCACAGTTAACTAAAGTAGGTTTTAAGTGTACTGAGTTTGTTTTCAGTAGAACACATTGTTACTGTTAGTGACTCACTGACTCAGTGACTGGCAGGACGTTTGCACACTGTGAATGTTGTAGTCTGTAGTGTAGAGTGTACTGTAGTGTACGTGTTGTGCCCAAACTTGGAATCTTGCACAAACTTGGAATTTCAGTGCATCCACAGTTTGTGCAACCAATCTTGAGATTGGGCAAACAGAGGTAAACAGAGCTTGGGCAAACAGAGGTAAACAGAGCTTGCACAAACATATGATTATTAGGATTTCAAATGTTATATCATAACTATAACTTAAGGTCGTATATAGTAATATACCTTCTTTCCTCAATGTGTTTGGCACCTTTCTATAAATATTAAATGATTATAATAAATAATTGGGTAGTATAAACTCGCTATGAGCGGTTGTTGAATCACCGACTGTTTTCAGTTTGCCCAATCTTGAGATTGGTCAGCCAAACTAGGGAATCCGCAGTTTGGGCAGCACAATCGCTGCACAATCTCGAGATTGTGCAGATTCCAAGTTTTGGGTATCGAACATAGGCACTGACCAGGCTGTGTGGCTAACGTCAATATACACAGGTCTTCTAACCCTAGCAAAGACCGTTTCTTGGAGCTATAGACACTGTAGAATGTAGTTTACTAGTTGTAACTTGTACTGAGTTTGTAGACTACAGTACAGAGTACAGCGTACTGTACAGTACTGAGTACATTGTCAGTGTACACTCACAATGTACAGCACACTACTTGGCCACAACTTGGCATATCTTAAAATTGCCTTCTCGCTTTTTAGCTCATCTGACGAAGTCAGATGCAGCTTGTAAAATCACATTAGCGTGCGTCCGTCAGTGCGTCCGCTGGTCAACAGTTGGGCACAAATCTTAACCGCTCGACGTACGGTCACGATATTCGTGACGTCGGGGGGGGGGGAGGATCGTGAAAGGACTCGGAGTGACCATTTTGGGGTCAAGGGTCAAAGGTCAAGATGTGTAAACGGAGGGGCATATTTCCCCCTGAACCGGCTCGACCTATGCGTGGTGTGCTTGTATAGTGTGATGGGCAGAAACCCATTACAGTGCAAAATTGGAGGTCACAGGTCAAAGGCAGTGGGGAAAAGTCAGATATCAGACATTTTCTGAGGACATAGCCTAATGGACAGAGTGAACACTTTTTGGTTTCAGCACTTCGAACCTAACCATTTTTATCACTTTATTGCACGAAAGACCATGAAATGTGCTTTCCACTGACGTGCGAAGAGTAAGTGTCTGATAACTTTTTGACCGCTTAAGAGGAGGTTAAACATGGATTTGTTGACTGTTAACAAAGGACAACTGTGTTGAATGTACTTGTGTGATCGTGGAAGACTGTGATCGTGGAAATTCTGCATGCAAAAACTTACTTGAACAACGTTTATGCCGCCCTTAAATCATATATGAACTTCATTCTCTATATGAGATTCTGTACGTTGAGAATACAATGTCAATAGCACTTATCAAAACTCTGTTTTTGATTAAGGCCAACTATAAATAGTCCTACCTTGCATAAAGCCTGTATAGCCGAACGCGTAGAGCACAGGCGTCACGGCTGAAAGGTGTTGGATCGAATCCCATCTGTTTTTTAATTAATTTTCCTGTTTTCTGTATTTTTCTATCTTTATCTATTTAACTATTTTTTCCAATTAACGCAAATATTTACAGATTTATTTACAACAATTTAATAACAACAAATAATGTTTACAATAATCAAATTTTTTTTAATATGGTTAGGAGCAGGGAAAAAATTAAAAAAAAAAATTCCGGGGCTCTTTTTTGCAAACCCCCCAAAATTCGGGGCTACTTTTTCATTTTTCAGGGCTCTTTTCCACTTTCCAGGCAACTTTTTTCACAGAAGCTCAGGGGTTTGAGAAAGCGGCCCGCGAGGCACGTGTGTATGGCTGTGCAATCGACGCTGCGTACGTGCTTGCTGGCAGGGCGGCATTGATTGAAGTATGGGGGGGGGGCACAATTGTTTTCAGAGCGTGTAACTAATCACTACTAAAATGTAGAGGGTTGGCATTGCTGGACTATGAGAGAGCGACAGCAAAACTCTTTCGGGGAATTGACGAAAAGCTACCAATCGGGAAATGCACACGAGTTGCCGCAGGGAAAAATATACGTGTGAATTTCATTAGGATTTTCCATGATCACCGTTCTATAAACCTACGGCGTTGCGTCCTACGGGTCTCTACGTAGGCACGCCCGGCAGGCACACATGCACGCACGCATGCAGCACGCATTGCACGCGCGCAGGCACACACGCAAGCACGCCCTCAGGCACACCGGCACACACGGGCGCGCACACATGCACGCGCGCAGGCACACACGCAAGCACGCCCTCAGGCACACCGGCACACACGGGCACGCACGCACACACGCGCGCAGGCACACACGCAAGCACGCCCTCAGGCACACCGGCACACACGGGCACGCACGCACACACGCGCGCAAGCACACACGCAAGCACACGCACAGGCACACAGCCACACACGTATATACGCGCGGGCGGCAGCGCCTGCTTGATTGAATCAAGAGTAGATAATATAATATCCGTGCAAGATTACGATTTACAGCAATACGCTAGCAAATATATGTAAACGAATATCAGTACCACGAAGGTGAGTGATTAGTGGTCATAATAAGCGGAGAAACGTATACACTTGCTTTTTTATTGGTGGCAAATTTTGATGAGAAAATCGGTTAAAAATGCGGGAATCGGGTGTCTCCCTCTTGTTATATTATCTACTCTTGATTGAATGCAATACAGTACAGTACACACATGTATGCATGCTTAAATGGTAAACACTTGACAGTCACACCGTACCATGAATTCTACCGCGCCAGGGAACCGGCTGCTGCTAGCGGCATAGGCCTAGGCATCGCAGCGCAGCAACGCCGAGCGAGAGCGGCAAGGGGCGGGACCGACCTGGACAATCGATTTCCAGGGCGACTTTTTCTTTTGGGGCCGCCTTCGATATCATGTTTTCGGGGGCTCTTTTTGGCATTTCGGGGGTGAAATCACCCGCCGCCCCTGTGTATTTTTTTCCCTGGGTTAGGTTTAGGGTCACAATGCACCATAAAACAGAAGTTTCAGGCACGTGATTTGTATCAACCAATGGGATTTGGGAGGTATGCAGGCCCTAGCTGCATATGTCAGGTGGGTGGCTGATAGTATCACAGCATGGGCTAAACGAAGGTAGCAACTAGTTCGATTATCTATTCCCTGCACATAGTCAGTATGCACGCCATCTATCGAAACAGAGTGAGAAGAATGTCTTGGCAAGATAGGTCAAATGTATATTGCGCTCAAAAGTGCAGAAAGAATTACTTTCTTAACTTTAGTTTAATCAATCTTGAGATAAGTAAAATTGCAGAAATGAATCGTCAAACCTACCAATGAAAATTTGACAGTTTTGTACTTTCCTTGACATATGGCTCTCTCCGTCGACGTTACAGTAGTGTGCAATGTCGGGATATGGTGGAGCATGCTGGCTTGTGGATGCTGCAGAGCCCGATGGTTGACTGTCAGTCGAAATGTGTTGATCCTCCCCGACATTGAAGAAATCTGTACGTTATACGTGCGTCTGCCTTACCTCTGCCCGCCATCTTCGTCAAAAGTTTGGACGCCGCGTGGCGAAATCGGAATGTACATTTCGATCGATGACGTAACTGATACAGTAGCGCGCCGCGTGGGTGTTATTAAACAATTTAGTCTGACTAACTCTCTCTCTCTCTCTTTCTCTCTTTCGCCCCCCTCTCTCTTTTCCTCTCTCTCGCTCTCTCTCTCTCTCTGCAATAAAATTTTTTTTTGCTGAAATGATGTGCACACAACTGCGTATCTGCATATCTGCACCTAACAAACACAAAGGTGTCACTACGCACGACTGAAATGTTACGCTTATAACCGTAGCAACAGACCTCAGATGAGCCCAGTCGCTCTGCGGCACTTGTTATTACGTAAACGGTAAACAGTCGTAGTCTGGTTGGGCTAGATACTGTACTGTACCTGTACAAGTAACGTATTCAACTCAGGCCAGGCAGTGGCAGTGCCAGTGTAAACATTTGTATAACTTCGTCTACAATAAACTAGCTCTTATATTATAAGTAATATAACTATAGTCACTTAGTCAGTCAATAGTCTTCGCTGTGCTGAAATGATAAATTTATTTAATAAATTTATTATTAATTATCTACAAAGTCCTACGTCGATTATTACGTACTTGGGTCATTCAACTTGCAGGCAGCAGTACCGGCGATGACCTCGCACTCGTATTAAACGATGGACAGCGAGTACATCAGAGATGGCCGGCTCATGGACATTGTTGACGAGGCGTGGCGTGCTGAGAAGCTTCCGGACGATCTCATCGCCGTGCCCGTGATGGAACTGCCCGAACTCGAGCCCGACAACGGACACAGCAACGAGACGCTGCGTGAGCAGGAGCAGAAGTGGAACGACCTCGCGCTGAGCAACCTGCACGACCCTCCGCCGACCTCCAGCAACAGCTAGAGCGGAGATCTATCGGAGACCAGAGACGTAGAAAGTCGTTCCGTACGTCGACCGTTCGCGGCCTGTTTCGCGTGTGCTGTGGTGGAGATATTTCGAATTTCTCTACGACAGTTCACTGCCTGTTTCGCGTGTGCCGTGGTGGAAATATTTTGAATTTTTTTGACGAACGTTCGCAGGCGATTACGCGTGCGCGTGGCGGTAGCGATATTTCGAGGCTTCACAACTATTCCTACTGGTGCCCGAGCGCACGGCAGGGGACATCACGACGCTACGTTGACAGTACAGTCAACGTTGCGTGCTGACACGTGCTACGGTAAGGATTATCACGGCGCTCCCTCGTTCGTTCGTACCACGCGCGCATACTCGCTGTGCACGGACAAGCGGCTGCAGGTAATGGACAAGTGCGACGCCGACGCGAGATTGCTCAGCGTGGAGGCAGACGCCGCCGTTCGCGAGGTCGCCTTCGCCGTACAATCGATATCCGTCTCGCCAACGTTTCCCAACAGCGAGCGCACCTACCGTCTCGACCTGTGCACGCTAGAGGGCGCCGCGTACTGCATCGAGCTCACGTCGGAGGGATTCCGCGTCGTCGACGGCGACGGGCGCTACTTTGAGACGATCTACTCGCTGCTCGGCGCCACCAGTCCGCGCTACCGTCTCATGTTCGGCGGCGCGCTTGCCAGCAAGCTAGCCGAGTTGGCGCAGCGCCAAGAAAGGGAGGCGGGCGACGAGGACAGCGGTGAGGAGGCGATGAGGCACTGAGACGTCGTCCCGGCAACCACGAATGAAGGGACAAGCGTATATATATGTACATACGATCATATAGGACGAGTATAGAAAAGTGTGTGTTCATATAGGACAAGGATACAAAAGTGTGTGAACATTTATATATATACGACAAACATACGTGCATACGGTCATATAAGACAGATACACATGCGTGCGATTATATAGGACAAAGATATACTTGCATACGATCATATAGCACAAACATACGTGCATACGATCGGACAGCACAAACGCACACCCGTGCGCGATCGTACAACGATCGATCGTAGAAACAAGTGCGCCCACACGACCCCCCTCTCTGTGTCTCGCTCTATCCAAGATGGCGGCGAGCCGCGAGAAGCGCGCGAACGCTGGCAACCGCATGGGGCGGCTGCTCGAGGAGGAGGAGGAGGCCGGCGAGGACGCTGCTTTCTACGCGACGACGTACGGCGGATTCGCCGACGCCGACGACGATGTCGAGTACGAGTCGGCGGACGACCCGCTCGCCGCCGCCGCGTCCGACGACTCGGCCGACTCGGACATCAGCGGCAGCGAGGACGACGAGCCAATCAGCGACGACGACGGCGACGACGGGCGGCTGCGGAAGAAGCGCGGCGGCGTGTACACGAAGGCGTACACGGAGCGGCCGCAGGAGAAGAAGAGGAAGGAGGAGGGGAGGAAGGAGGAGGGGAAGGCGGCGGCGGCGGGGAAGGGGGCTCCGGGGAGGAAGAAGCCTGGGCCGAAGCCGAGGCAGAAGAGAACGCGATCGTCGCTGCATCACATCGACACGTCGGCGATCATTTATTCGTCAGGTGGGTGTGCGCGGATGATGTTAGCGGCGGAGGTGGTGGTAGTGGTGGTAGTACAGTAGTGCTGTTGGTAAAGGAAGTAGTGGTGGTGCTGGTTGTGGTTGTGGTAGAGGTGGTGGTGGTGGAATTAGTAGTTGATGTGTTGTTGGTTTTATTAGTGATGGCAGTAGTGGTATTGGTGTTGTGTAGATTATATTTCATGTAATTATTTTTGCAATTTGAGTACAGCGTCATTTTAGTTTCACTTCAGGCATTATTATGTGTGATAATACATGTGCACTGAGAATTGTTTTGGAAAATGCATGGTGTACATATTTTCACTTTCCACCAGAGAGGAAGTCTGTCAGAAAAGTCACCGAGGAGAGAAGAAAGGAGCTACAGAAGCGGCTAAAGGAGCAGGATGAGCAAAAGAAGAAGCAGAAGGAGAGGGCTGCTGCCAAGAGAAGGGGGGAACCTGAGGTATGATATCACAAATATGTACTCACTTAATGATAATCTGCATCTCACATATGCGATAACATTTACATACATGTAATACCTTTTTTCCGATATTACTTGCATGTAACCTCTCTCTCTGCCATGATTTCTGGCAAGTAACCTCTCTGCAATGATTTTTGGGAAGTAACCTCTCTGCCATGATTTCTGGCAAGTAACCTTTCTGCCATGATTTCTGGCAAGTAACCTCTCTTCCATGATAGCTGGCAAGTAACCGATCTGCCATGATAGCTGGCAAGTAACCGACCTCTGCCATGATATCTGACAAGTAACCTCTCTGCCATGATTTCTGGCAAGTAACCTCTCTGCCATGATTTCTGGCAAGTAACCTCTCTGCCATGATAGCTGGCAAGTAACCAAGCTCTGCCATGATATCTGACAAGTAACCTCTCTGCCATGATTTCTGGCAAGTAACCTCTCTGCCATGATATCTGACAAGTAACCTCTCTGCCATGATTTTTGGGAAGTAACCTCTCTGCCATGATTTCTGGCATGTAACCTCTCTTATGTAGAACCTCTCTTATGCGTAACCTTGTCACTGTGGCTGCCTGCGCGTACCCTCTATCGGTCTCTTGCGTACACGCCCTTCCTCTCCCGCGTGCTGCAGGTGAGGAGGCTCACGCAGGAGGAGCTGCTAGAGGAAGCCAAGGTGACGGCGCTGGAGAACCTCAAGTCCCTCGACATGTACCTGAAGATGGAGCTGGAGAAGAAGAAGGCTCGGCAGCTGAAGCAGGTCTACAAGGGACCGGTCATCCGCTACCACTCCGTCACCATGCCGCAGATTGAGGACATATCGTCCGAACTCAAGGAGGTATGGACCACGAGTGAGATTGGCCGGTTCCTCTCCGCGGAAGGTGTCGAAGTGGCGAGCACGAGCGATGCAGTTTCTTTGTCGACGTTTTAGCCACTGCGTTTTTCAACATTCTGCATTTAATTATATAGTATAGTGTGGTAGTGCAAAAATTGCATTGTTAATTAATTAATGCGTTAATTGCTGGTGAAAATTGAATTAAATTAAAATTATTTTGTTAATTAACGTTAAAAACAACCCCAACTGTACAAAATGTGTAGCGCGCCAGCCAAAATCGGTGAAAATCCTGGGAAATGTGCAGTGTGACGCCTTTAATGTCTGTGAAAGGCGGCGTCAGCATGGCAGCTGCACTATTCGTACTTGTCCTACACCGTCCGCTCTCTTCTTTTGTAGATCCTGCAGGAGGAGAGGATAGACGTTGACGGTGTCGACACGGAGGTGAAGAACAAGCCCGTGATAAAGGAGGAGAAGTGCGCTCGTAGTTTCATATCCTTCACAGACGACAAGGTATGGGAGGAGAGGGACGGAAGGGAAGAAGGAAGGTGTGGTGGTGGGGGAGTGGGGAGGAGAAGTGTGCTCGTAGTTTCATATCCTTCACAGACGACAAGGTATGGGAGGAGAGGGACGGAAGGGAAGAAGGAAGGTGTGATGGTGGGGGAGGGGGGAGGAGAAGTGTGCTCGTAGCTTCATATCCTTCACAGACGACAAGGTATGGGAGGAGGGGTAGGAAGGGAAGAATGAAAGTGTGGTGGAGGAAGAGGAGAAGCAGGTGGTGGAGGAAAAGGAGAAGTAGGAACAGGTGGTGGAGCAGCAGGAGGAACAGAAAATACTCGACCGCACGCCGTACCCCCATCACTCACTCATCACTAGATCTCTCTCTCTCCCTCTTCCTCTCTCACGCTTACTCTCTCTCCGCAGGTCTTCGACGCCTACTTCCCGCAGAAGAAGCCCAAGCCGCCTCTGCGCTACGTGTGTCCGATCACGCGGCTGCCTGCGCGCTACTTCGACCCGATCACGCAGTGCCCCTACGCAACGCTCGCCGCCTTCAAGAAGATCCGCGCTCTTTTCTACGGCGCGCTCGACCAGAAGGCCGGCGACGCGAACAAGTCGCCCGCGCTGCAGCGCTGGCTCGAGCACCGCGCCAAGGTCAAGGCCGAGCAGGTTGCGCGCTTCGGAGGAAAGATGGCTGCCGCGGCGGGCGGCGGGGGTTTGGCGGCGGCCGCGGCGAAGCGGTCGTGACGCGGCGGGGTTGTTTTGCAGGCACACGGAGGCGTTGGATGGCAACCGCAGAGACGCCCGGGCGGTCGTACATGCGACGAGATTCGTGGGGGGGTTTGCCGGACAGGCAGACGCGCGACCAGGCGCACGGTAGGGTATGTTCAAGCGATTGTTACGACACAAGTGGGACCTCTCTCCGTGCGCCGGGTCGTGTGGTGGCTGCGTCGCGTTCCTGGTGGGGTTTCTCCGGGTGTTTTCCGACGAGAGACGTGATCTAGCGCACAAAGTAAGGTTGTTTGGTGGCTGGGGTCGCGGTTTCAGCGGTGAAGGCGAGTTCTTTATGATGTAGCTCCGGGCTAGTAGTTAAGTCGTTAACAATCGTGAATTTTTTTCTCTCTTAGTCTAGATTTGATTGGTAAATTTATTCGGAAGTTAACATGCTGTGAAGGAAATAACTGAACGTAGTTGACCTATTCCATGGTGTACTAAATTTGTAACCAATGCAATGTGTTTGCACGGCAATTGTGGGGAATGGTAAAAGTCGCTGTAACTTCGTTTGTATCTGCAGTTTGCAATGACGAAAATAAAGGAGTACATTGGTAACAACATGTTATGTAACAATCCATGATAACATTACGTTATTATTAACAATTTATTTATCATGTTTACCATGAAATAGTTCAGTGCATCACTGCTAACATATATAAACATCCTACTTTTATTAATGGTTTATGCACATGCGAACTATGTTTAACACGAATCGTTATCAAATTTGCAATTACAGTGTTCCCTACCATAATATATACCAGCACTTATTCATGCATTGTTCTCCCATTTACACCTACTTTATCTTATCCTCTACTCTGTATCCAGTTTTCATAAGGTCTTCCTTGTCCTTTACTATGCTACGTACATAGTAAACATTACATGCTGTATTACATGCTGTATTACATGCTATACGTTCGTACGAGTGAGCTAGGTCCTGTTTAGATGGCAATTACAGAAATATGTCTGGTTTTGTCTCTCGTTGTTGGTGCTAGTCACTGCCGCTGTCTACCACCGGCTCATTCTATCTGATGTCACTAGATGGCGCTAGTCGTCCTCGTCTGCTGCTGGCTTCTTGTCGCTCTCCTCCTCTACGAACTTGACAAGCTGCGCGTCCTTGTTGACGTTGTCACCGGCCTTGTAGAGTACTGCCTCCACGACTCCATCCTGGTGAGCTCTGATCACATACTGTGCAGGCAGAAAATACATCGGTTATTAACCCCAGATCAACAGGCGTTTACCATATGAACACGTATTGCAAACAGAGAAAACGTGATGAGGGGTTGCTCAGCTGCACTGGTCCATAATATCAAGAGCGTATTAAGAAGGTATACATACACTGCTTAATACGCTCTTGATAATATACATCTACTGTGTAGAGTGAACACATCTTTTATTAGCTACACTGCACCGCGTGTTTATCACAAACACGTATTGCATGCAGAAAACACATCGGTTATCATCTACATTGCACTGTGTCCATAATAAACATGCACTACACACAGAAGGCACGTCGGTTATCAGCTACGCTGTGTCCATATTAAACATGACTACAAACAGAAGAAACATCAGTTATCAGCTACATTACACTGTCAATATTAAACACCTACTAAACACAGAAAACACCGGCTACCAACCGCACTGCACCGCGTGTCTGTAATAAATGCGTGGAACACGTAGCGCATGCAGGAAAACACGTGGTCGTTACCTCCATCTTCATCGCGATCATGATGATGAGCGGGTCGCCGGCTGCTACCTTGTCGCCGACGGCGACCGCGACCTTCTCGATGACCCCGGGCATCGGCGCGACGGCGCCGGACAGCGCGACGCCGTCTCCCGCCGCCTCGATGAACTTTGGCGTCGGCACGCTCAGCTCGTAGCTGCCGTCCTGCAACGACGACACACATCACATGGTCGCGCCACCGCACTGCTTAAGTCTAGTTTGACTAAGCTCTAGTTAAGTCTAGTTAGTCTAGTTTAGTTAGTCTAGTTAGTCTAGTCTAGTCTAGTCTAGTCTAGTCCAGTTAGTCTAGTCTAGTTAGTGTAGATAGTCTAGTCTAGTCTAGTCTAGTAGTCTAGTCCAGTTAGTCTATTAGTCAAGTTAGTGTAGATAGTCTAGTCTAGTCTAGTCTAGTAGTCTAGTCCAGTTATACGTTAAGTCTATTAGTCTAGTTAGTGTAGATAGTCTAGTCTAGTTGGTCTAGTTAGTGTAGATAGTCTAGTCTAGCCTAGTCTAGTCTAGTATAGTCTATAGTCTGGTTAGTCTAGTTTAATTTAGTGCTTAAGTTTAGTCTAGAACGGTCGATGTCTGTGGCCCCACAATCTCCTACAGATAGGCACTGGTCTACTGCCACTCATATATTAGAAGAGTATTTCTCGGCCACGTTAGGAATTCACCGCTGGAATCGGCAGCTAAAATGAGGGCTTCGGTCGACGTGTTTTTGGACCCAGCATGCGACGCACCTTCGTGAATATGTGGTAGGTGTTTCCGCGCATGACGACCTTCGCCTTCGTGATGGTGCCGTCCACCTCACAGGTCAGCTCGTTGTCGAGTGGCGCCATCTGTCCTTTCACGTGGTGCGATTTTCCGTCAAATGTGACGGTGAAGTCATTGAGACCGTTGTAGGTGACTACGATACTCAACTCTGTCAATGAAATGTACGGCGTAGGATTTAGTGGTAGTTTTTAGGGCCTCATTGCGATGACATGAACTGTGGTGCATTTACTCATTCTGATGCATTCAATGTGATGCACTGACTCACTCACTCACTGCGAAGCACTGCGTGACTCACTTAATGTAATGCATTTACTGTGATAAACTTACCGTGATGCACTCACTTACTATGATGCACGTACTGTGATGCACCCACTTACTTTGATGCACTTACTGTAATGGACTCACTAATGTACTTACTGTGATGCACTCAGTTACTTTGATGCACTTACTGTGATGCACTCACTTACTTTGATCTCCTGAGTTTAGCTCCAGCGTCTTCTTCTGTTTGTGGTTCAATCGCGTTCCACAGCCAAACGAAAATGGCGAAAATGGATCTGGGATGTGACCAAATGTGAGCAATAAATCCACACATCACAGCAACAAACTATGTATACGTACCAATGATTAATTATTACAGGGAAATTACCATCCCGACGACTGTTTGCACATAGATGAGTCTGATGTGTCATTAGATCTTCAAGTTCATAACTTTTAACATTTTATAAGTAACATCTTATAACATTTTATTTGTATAAAATTTTTCCAACATAATATAGAACTATATCTCATCTATATTATGCCACTCCTGATGGTATAGTACCTACTACGTTTAGAGTTATCAACGAGAGCTATTATAAATAAATAAATAAATAAATATAAATATATATATATATAATTATATATAGATAATTAGCTTATATATATATTTATATATATATAAATAATATACATATATAAATATATCGACTGGAGAGCCCAACGCTCCCCGCTCGGCGCGTCACTTGCCTGGCGTCGTCAGGCTGTGTACGCGCGTCTGCTGTCTTTCCTCTAGCACCATCGCCAGTGCCACCTGGCAGAGGACATGTTCCGGAAGCTCGTGCGTGCGAAACAGTTCGTCGTGGTGTTGGGGAATGAAGTCCGTGTGAACCTGCAATGCGCACGCGAGAGAGATGGCGAGATTTGCTTTCACCTTTTAATTTTTTACTTTATCATTAATATTTAATTTATTTTAATGAAATTTGTTAATATTTTGTAGTGTATTTACAGCGGTCGCCTATGATGCCAGGTTTATTTTTCGAGGGTTTTTCTTCCGCAAGTAAATTTAATGACGTAGATTTAGATCAAATTATTTAACCTAGTATAAAACTTAGCGACACGGGTCGTTTAACTTAAGCAGCATCACGTCATAGGTTATTTTAGTCGAAAAATAGCAGTCAAGGCAACAAGCGAAGGATGCCACCCAGCTATCCCAAGAAACTGGGTCACTGGAACACGAGTAAAAGTTATCACCCACGACGGCAGAGTGACAGTTTAGTACCTATAGAAGGACATCACACCTTGATGTCGCATGCCGACTGATAAAGAACAAACAACGAACGCCGCCGACAAATGTGAACTATGAGAACATGAATTGAACTGCCGCGATTCCCAAGGACTTCTAGAAGCTTCTGCTGCTGTTCCCATGCCAGATTCAAGAAGCTTCCACAGCTTCTCACCTTCAGTCACCCATAAAAATGTTGGAGATGACGACACGTCTTGTACCACCATCGTCAACAAGGCCTTGACCACGCTCGGGGCCAAGCATACCTCCAGAAGCATAAATACCGACCGATTTGGACAGAAAGACGGAAACAGTTCCACGGTGCCTGACAGTTCACGACGCTGTCAGCACTGCGCTGCTCTCACCTGCTCTCGTCACCACGTTACCATCGCCGCCGGACATCTCTGACTGAGGACCTGCCTGCTGCTCTTAGGTCATAAGATATGAACCATTTGTAACGCGTATTTGATTATTGGCCTGCGTGCCACCTATGATTGCATATGATTATCATGCTGATGTTGATTATTAAAGAATAGAATAACTGAAACGATTCTTTGGTTATAGTACAATATACTGCCTCTGGCTTAAGTGCAATAGCACACGTATCTGTTGCACAAACGAACCTGGTCACACAATACAATCACACGTGCCTGCTATACGTAGAACACACGAGCTTTTCTATATAAATCTCACTATAGAGTAGGTAACCAGTTTCTGCCATCTTTTTAGCGAATTCCCCAGGTAAACGTTATGGTTCCAGTCACTAGGCATACCAGACACATCTCATGGCATTTCGATCTGCGAGTCTTACGTAACGTTTGGAACTCGTTGTTCGAACGATGACGCTCGGCAGAAAAACTGGGTTTTAAATTTATGATTATTTTTTTTATTTTTTTATTTTATGAATGATTATAAAAGGGAGATGACCTTACCTTGCCCTCCATGAAGGCCTCGTTGCATGACAGATCGCTGAGAAACTTCACGTTGGTTTTCAACCCAACAATCTGCAAGTTACAAATAATTACTTAACAATAATTATTTGTTAAATGATCGAAAGCCATAGCAAATCTATGAGCGTAACTTTCCGGGCGAAGATGTCGCCAAAATTTTAGACGGTCATCGGTTTGCAAGTTTTAGGAAATACATCATAACCCTGTACAGATATATCCACGCTCACAATATAGAGATATATTATCATCATCTATTATTTAGTTATTATTATTTACTAGATATATTATTTATTATATATTATTTAGTTAGTATTATTTACTAGATATATTATTTACTATATATTATATAAGTATAAAGATCGATACACGGCGACCCACGCTCCTAACTTGTGGGCACACTATTTTAGCCCAGCACAAACATATCGTTATACTCTACATATTCGATGCATTCTTGCCTCGCGTTCTATACACATCGTTGATTCATCAACACACAGCAACCCGTAAGGTCACGCAGGAATGCTAATGTACGCTCTATACTGTATAATATTACGATGGCGTATAGGGATAATGTAGAGGGTGGTTCTTAACCTTTTTTGAGTCATGGACCCCTTTGAGAATCTGGTGAAAGCTACGGACCCCTCCCCAGAAAAAAGCACATAAGCAAGAATTTTGCATGCACCTGGTTCACGGACCCCCTGAAGCCCATCCTAGGACCCCAAAGGGGTCCATAGACCACAGGTTAAGTACACCTGATGTAGACGGTACTGACGTTGTATTCGCTAAGGCAACTGCGTAGTCTACGTAGCGCCGATTGTCTGTCGTCGGCCCAGACGACGAGCTTGGCGATCATCGGGTCGTAGTGAACGGACACCTCGTCACCTGCAGCAACATGGCTTGCCTGTCACGCAGAGCAATCACACACCTGCCCTACAGATACACACACCTGTCCCACATAGCTGTCACACACGTGTCACACCTGTCCCACATAGCTGTCACACACGTGTCACAAATACACATATGTCACACAGAGTCTCCTACACATCTGTCATGCACCTGTCACACAGACACACCCACCTTTCCTGCCACGCAGATCCTCACCTGTCACATAGACAAACACCTGTCATATGGAAACACACCTGTTACACTGACACACACCAGTCACACAAATACACACCTGTCAAACAGTTACCTACACACCTACACGCAGAGCAGCCTACATGCCTGCCACACAGATGCGTAAATGAGAAATGTGCAATGTTAGACAACAAATGGTTAGACATGGTCAGCTAAAGCAATCCCAACAATTCCATTTACCGTTACCCCATCTCGACATCTCAACTTTTCTCAACACTTTTTTAAAATTATTTGAATTAATATTAAATTTACACCACTATCCTTTCACGAGCTCCACAAATTAAATCTCTATCATTTGCATAGGCATTGGCTATACCTTGGCGGACACCAGTCTCTATCCTGGTCGCTGCATCGGCGGGCGGGGTCGACAGATGGTGCAGGGGACCGGCCCCCGGCATGAAGTTGTTGTCGGGATCTTCCGCGTAGATGCGCGCCTCAAACGCGTGTCCCTGCAGCACGAGCTCTGACTGCATCATAGGAAGCTTCTCTCCTGCTGCCACCTACAGGAAGAGAAACGAAACTCTGCAACGACCGGCGGCTGGCGACTACGCACGCCTGCATGGCTACATTCGTGATTCATCCTTCAGGGTGCTATAGACAGACTGCTTTAGAAAATAATATGATTTAAGGAGCGTAAACCTTGTTCAACACGTTTCTACGCGTTTTTTTCCCGAGCAACGCCGGGTACCCGGCTAGTACGATCTGACAATGCCGCCCTTCAACCCCAGAGTCATGAGTGCAATATCTCCTGCTGCTGCCCAAAGTAAGAAAGCACGTCGCTCTCTCTCTCTCTCTCTCTTGCTCTCTCTCTCTCCCCCTCTCTCTCTCCCCCCTCTCTCTCACTCTCTCTCTCTCTCTCTCTCTCTCT
>NW_014578559.1:40368-42308 GCF_000485595.1 Priapulus caudatus
ATTTGTGCCGCAATTCTGCATTTCCTCCCTATACCTTAAGTTAAGGAGGGAATGTTCCCCCTTCTTTTACACCTCTTGACTTTTGACCTTTGACCACCAGCTTCGACATCCCAACTCGTTTTCGGATTACCCCCCCACGTCCCAAATATCGTGACCGTATATCGAGCGGTTAAGATTTGTGCCCAACAGTTGACGGACGCACGGATGGCCGGACAGACAATCATGCGATTCTACAAGCTGCACCTGACTACGTCAGATGAGCTAAAAAAAACGAACTTTGTCTATATGCATTCCGCTATTTATTGATTTCGGACCTCCAAACTTGCCACGCTGTTAGTTTATGAACCTGAGGGTGGCCTAAGCACATTTAAAGGTATACACTAAAAACTAATATCTCAAAGCAAGTAAAATATTAAAAGTGTGTTATAAAGCAATTGCGGTTGTTGTCATAACGCGCAATGTATGTTGGGATTCTACATTTCATGTTGCATGTACTGCGATAGCGGCCGTGTACGTGCACTGGCAGTGCGTTACGCCAGAAATGGCTTCGCCTTTGATCTCAGGCTTTAGCTGGCGTTTCTCGATTGCCAGCGAGTCAGTTGTACATTTGAGAGTGCTGGCGAAGCACTGTTAACTGCGTGTATACTGTGTACACTGTTTACTATATAAGTACTGTATTACGCAGTTAATATAAGTTATGTAAGTACTCCTTACAACTGGGTATTCTTTAATGTCATTTTCAGGCATTCAGCAGGTGAAGTATAGATAGAAGGTGCATTAAGTATAACTTTTATATGGTTTTTTGATATATCAATGACGGCAATTACATTAAATCTTACAAATCAATGACATTTATGATTTCAGATGAATTTCGGGTACTATAGTCTCCCCTTCAGTCTAAGGGCGCGTTTCTTTGGTCAGATCCACGGATCTCGATCAGATGGATTCGTTAATCTGACTGTTTGTTTGGTCGGATCACTTGATCTCGATCCACCGAACCCGATCCTTCCAGCGAGGCGGATTCGAACGGGATCCAATATGGCGGCCCGCGCCTCAGCCAATCACATCTTGTTCTTTGTTATGAACCATCCCGTGATAGGTCACAGCAAAACGTGAACCGGTGAAAGTGAGTTTGCGTTTGTTTGGTCGGATCGGGATCACATGATCTCGATCAGACGGATTCGTCCCAAACAAATGCGCCCTAACATGCCCTCATCAAAACAAAAGGCAGTGGTCACTTCTTCTTAAAAGGGTGGGGTGGGTGGGGGTACAGTGCGGGGGTCAGTGTAGGGATCGACCGGGGTGAAATGGGTACATAGCTGCTGCCTGCGACACTTACCTGACATTTCACCACAGGGACAACTCCTACATTTCGCCTAATAAGTAGTACGCCATATTTGCACTCAACATATTTCCACATTAAAATGCATGTACTTCTTGTATATTTCAACTTTGCAGCTAACCAAGACATTGCCCCCCTATGTACCTACGCACACAAATACCTAAGTACCTACAGATATCAATTGGATGCTCAATACTTAATAGGCAGTATTCATGCTAACTTGGTGCAATTTCATAACCGTGCTGTATATCCAGAAGCTTTTACTACACAGAATCATTGAATCGTTAGAACCGTTTTTGTCTGAATATTGTTTATTGTTTGTTTCTTTGTTACGAATCTATCCTTAGAACCCAGTAAATATATGTGACTGAATTTGCTCTAAAAGTTGTTTCTACGCGTTTTTTCCCGAGCAATTAACGCCGGGTACCCGGCTAGTACGATCTGACAATGCCGCCCTTCAACCCCAGAGTCATGAGTGCAATATCTCCTGCTGCTGCCCAAAGTAAGAAAGCATGTCACTCTCTCTCTCTCTCCCTCTCTCTCTCTCTCTCCCTCTCTCTCTCTCTCTCCCTCTCTCTCTCCCTCTCTCTCTCTCTCT
>NW_014578559.1:42481-46425 GCF_000485595.1 Priapulus caudatus
ACCTTGATCTGCCACTCCACGAGGTCAGCCCCCGTGACCATCTCTGTGACCGGGTGCTCCACCTGCAACCTCGTGTTCATCTCCATGAAGTAGAAATTCTGACCGGCGTCCATGATGAACTCCACCGTGCCTGCCGAACACGAAGTATGGTGCCGTGAGACACGGCATCACCGTACTATACAGTATAAAGTGTACAATAACATTCCTGCGCGTCGTAATCTCATTGGGCCACAATTGAAACTAGACAGAGGGCACTCACGGAGAGTGCATACCTCCGCCAGCAACATAGCTCGTAGCAGCCGCTCGTTCCTGCTGCTCGCTCACATGTACACGCTCGCTGCGCTGGCTGGCTTGCTCGCTGACGCGCTAATATCGATCGCGCGAACACACACACACGAACGCACAGACCCGATCACATAAGCTCCCCTCCACTCCGTGGGCGGAGGTAAAAATATTTGTTTCCCCTCACCCGACCCAGGCTGAAAAGTTTGGGTAGGTAGGTAGGCGTTTTTCTTTTTTTGAAGAGGGGTCTTTTTACAAATTCAGCATGGTGTCTACATGCTCGGGTGTGCTTGTGTGGAGATACCTTTTATGTTGAATGTTTGTTTTGCTCGGTACATATAATTTATTGCCTACAGATTTATATAATGTACAGCGATACAATTTGTACAAAAAAGGGGGACGGCAAACAAACAATATTTTTATTATGGCCTTGATTGCTGTGTGTGTTGATCGACTATGTGTAGACTGACCTCATATACGTCCAGTTTTCACGCGGTTTTTGTTTTTACACCCTGCTCACAGTAAGTCTAAACACCGGTAAGTTCACCGTGCCCGAAATTAGTCATGGAAGTGAGCAGCGGTGGGCAGAAACTGGTCAGAGTTGAGCAGAACTGGGAGAAACTGATCAGAATTGAGCAGAACTGGGAGAAACTGGTCAGAGTTGAGCAGAACTGGGAGAAACTGGTCAGAGTTGAGCAGAACTGGGAGAAACTGATCAGAATTGAGCAGAACTGTAGAAGAACTGGGAAACAACTCAAGGTGGCAGCCAGGCAGTACCGGCTCCTGCGCAAAGATGTCGACGACTCACCGGCTCCCACGTAGTCCACGGCCCTCGCTGCTTTCACCGCCGTCTCTCCCAGTTCTCGCCGCACCGCCTCCGATATCCCTGGCTGAATAGTAGTAGCATTTTCAGACAGGTATCCATTATATAGAAGTCACCCACTTCTAAGTGTAGTCACACTTTGAAGAGTCACTAACAGACTAACGCAAGAATGACTGTCACAGGGGTAAACCGTAAATGATCTCAATATGTTGAAATTATTTCACCCCCTCGCTGTTGTATGCAGCAAGTATGGACGGTCATGGGGACGACACGATGATGCACCAAAGATACTATCGAGAAGAAGACGTTATAAAGGGTAACGCACCAAAGAAATTATCGAGAAGAAGGTGGAGTCAAGGTAGCGCACCAAAGAAATTATCGAGAAGAAGATGGAATAAAGGGTAACGCACCAAAGAAACTATCGAGAAGAAGATGGAATAAAGGGTAACGCACCAAAGAAACTATCGAGAAAAAGAAGGCGCAGGGGGTGGAGGTATACGTACTGCAGGCGCCTCTTCAATGATCTTCTGGTGGCGCCGCTGCACGCTGCAGTCTCGCTCGAACAGGTACACGTAGTTACCGTGCTGGTCGCCGAATACCTGGACCTCAACGTGCCTGCGACACGCGGGCGAGAAAACGCTCGGTTACGCCGCAACGATCGAAAAGAGACGCTCGACTCGAGATATCGCGCAGACGTCGTGTGTACTCTTTATTTAGGAATTACAGGTGTACTCTGGTGTAATCGCGAACTAACGTTGGCAGTAGGCCTGCCGCAAGAGTTCGAATTACTGCCGTAAGTGTGAATTAGCGGTGCCCTTACAGCAAGCATTCTCGTGTTAGTTTAGCTTCGGAGAAATTAATCCGTTACAGACGTCCCAGCGTTAGCTTTGACAGCTCAGACTTAGCTCATATTAGCTCAGCCCTACTCGAAGGGGGAAGCGGGAATAAATTAACGGCAGACCCTGATTGATTTCCCTAAGTGATTGATTGATCGATTGAGTTGATTGATCGATTTCGCTGAGAGAACCGTACCTCGGCGTGGCAATGTATTTCTCAAGCAGCATCTCCTGGTTGTTGAACGACTTCAGGGCTTCTCTTCTCGCAGACTCCAGCTGCTCCTTGAACTCCTTCTCCGACATCGCGATCCTCATTCCCTGCGTGTGGATGCAAACGCGCTTCTTTAGGATTTCACATTAATACATTCTTCATATTAACAAGAGCGGATAAAGAAGGAGAGCGTACAACAGTGAAATGCTGAAACCATGTTACAGTATTAGTCGAATTAATAAACTTGTCCCGTTTTATTTTGACGATTCATTATTGATCAGCCGTCCTACCTTGTTAATATAAAACAAACCGCATGTCCCTACGATGCCCCTACGCTGAGATAATGAGCGGTGAAAATCGGGTATTTTCGCCGAAACCCGACTCGAGATCACTGTTTACTGCGACTGTCTCTCGCTTTGAGATAACTTCGGGAAACCTCGCGTGTTTCCGTCAATAATTGACAAATGGAATGAATGACGTCTGTTATTGATTGCCATAGTGATGACCCCCACCTGTGCCCACCTCACGCTGGATGTATAGTAAACTCTGTAGTACTGATGTGAGTCAGCGCTACCATGGCGCTACTCAGCGGCGACCGGAAGCAATACACTGGCCACAAAGCAAGAGAGGGTCGCAGTAAACAGTGATCTCGAGTCGGTTTTCGGCGAAAATACCAGATTTTCACCGTTCATTATCTCAGTGTAGGAGCATCGTAGGGACAAGTGGTTTGTTTTATATTAACAAGGTAGGACAGCTGATCAATAAAACTGCAAAGAATCGTCAAAATAAAACGGGGAGTTTCTTAATTCGACTAATACTGCAACATGGTTTCAGCATTTCACCGTTGTACGCTCTCCTTCTTTATATGCTCTTGATATTAACCTGTATATTAGGGGGAAAACGATTAAGAATTCTCTGCGTCAGAACGGTTTGGAATTCTCACCGCTGGAATGGATTGGAATTATCCAAGTTGGACAACGCCCCGAGGATTCCGCGTTTATCCACGTTGTTACCGATATTTGTTAGTATTCTACAGTTACGGCAACTGCGACCAAAAACACGCATGGCCATCTAACACCATCTATCTGTACACTATCAGACAGTATTCATCTACAATAAATTATAAGTATATTACAACCTAATGCCGAGTAATTTTACCTAGCTATTAGTTGAACCAATACAGAATACATTTTTACTTAATATAAATATAAATTAATTGAGGCGCAGTCTCACCTTTCCACCACCCCCTCGTACTGCCTTTATCATTACAGGAAAGCCGATTTTCTGTGCTTCCTCTGCCAACTTGGCATCCGTCTGGTCTTCGCCGTGGTACCCTTCAATGACCGGCACGCCAGCAGCTGACATGATGGCTTTAGACGTGCTAATGTAGAATCGGGAATTTCAATCATTAGAATTAGTCCACACATCGAAAAACTTTCGTTTTTCACGTTTTCATCTTCCATTCTGGTTTTTCCATTCTGGAGGGGTTCTATTCCGGAATTCTAATCTTGGCCACGCCCCCAACTGCTCTGACAATATCTAGTTAGTGTGATGAGTACGACAAGATTACACTATGACAGCATATGGCTTCATCATAATATATACATAGATATCAAGAGCGGATAATACCTAGAGTGTACAACGGAAAAACGGGAAAATAGTGCTATTTCACGACTACATTATTCTACTTTGCCTGCGAGTCTAGAATAATTTCATGGTATTGCATTAAGCAGAATTCTTTGCTCTCTAAAACAAGACCAACCGCTTGTCAATACGATACTCCTAGGCGGAG